>NC_088422.1:27944345-28109345 GCF_034236695.1 Oncorhynchus nerka | reverse complement strand
CTCTGGACCAGCCATTTCTCCCATCTCTCAATATACAGTGTTCTTGTCATGCTTGTTGCTTTACTCACTCAAGCACTAATGTATTTGTCACACGTAAGTTACAGGACACAGTTACTGTAGCTGCATAACACTTAGAACTAGTTCAGGAAGCATGTGATGATTTGTGAAATGTGATCCAGACAGATGCACAAATACACACACAGAGTAAATAGACTATAGTTCTGCCACTTGCACAACCAAAGAGGTTTTACTCTGACCGTGGAAGAGGGGAGTGTTCTGAGTGTTCCACAGGAAAGGGAGAGCTGGCTTGTGAATAACAAGGCTAGCCATCACACTGAGTACAATACAGGGCCAGTGTTTCTCTGTAAGGTCAGCCCCACTCAGCTGTGGTTCCTTACATCTGGATAAGAACTGACTGCTCACACCAAGCGTGCAGCGTCTCTCTCGTCCCCTCCTCCTCCCCGACCTCAAACTTCCTCTACATCTTATGACCTTTTACACACTTAACAAAACACGACTGCTTCGACTGTCTCACCACCACTGTCTCTAGACACTGTGTTTATCTCAGCCTAATGTTTGGAAAGCTCTGCCTGGGTGTACACTACAGTGTACTCACTCCAAGACATCTTGTTTGTCTGATTGTGTGTGTGTGTGTGTGCGTGTGCGTGCGTGTGTGTATATGTGGGTGTGTGTGTGTCAGAACACCGAGAAGCAGCTTGCGGTCATCCCTCCCATGTTGTTTGACGCTGAGCAGCAGCGCATCAAGTTCATCAACATGAACGGCCTGATGGACGACCCCATGAAGGTGTACAAGGACCGGCAGGTCATGAACATGTGGAGCGAGCAGGAGAAGGACACCTTCCGCGAGAAGTATGTTGTACACACCGTAGAATTACTCTGCCTAGAATGGCAGGAGTGTGTGCTGTGCAGTAGTAGACAAAACACTGTTTCGTTTTTCTGATAGCAATCAGACTGAGATTGTGAACTATCCAAAGGTCAGGGAGTTGTTGAGGAAGTTAATCTTCCGTCTTTGTGAGAAATGGAGAATACATCAACCTGCCAAACCGAACCCACAGCCTGAGATCAGAGACTGTAAATGCTTCCCCCGTGCAGAGAGGGAGAGAGAGAAGAGTAGAGAGAGAGATGCGGATGTGATGCCTGCTGCTGCAGTCTGGATTGTCTTGTCCACTCAGCCTAAGCCCATATAAAAACACATCAATAAGAGAGAGTTGGAAGAGATGTAAGCAATGCTCAGTACTGTCTGTGTTATCCGATTGGGCTATCGAGTAATGTTCGTCAGGATGTGCTGATAGAAGTATGGTGAGGGAGCTCTAGGTTAGTGTTGATGAGAGCATGCTTTAGATTAATAATTGAGTGATATATCTCTGGAGAGATGGATGTGGGACTGTGTTGTGATGTCAGCACTGATGAGAGCCTCTTCTCCCATCAACCAAACTACACATGCGTCACTCACTCGTCACTCACTGTGTCACTCACTCACTCAATTTACTTGCATATCAAAAGACTGAATGCTTCCAGATCATTGATTAGATCATTTAAAAAATAAAAAACATATTAATCTGTCTGCTCTGTGTCACAGGTTCATCCAGCACCCAAAAAACTTTGGCCTGATTGCTTCTTTCCTGGAGAGAAAGGTACAGTTTGGAAGATCCTTCACTCCATGCACAGTGATGGACCCTGAGTCCTGGCACATGAGTAGTCTTTTTCACATCTTGTTTTGGAGATGAGGTCCTAGTAATGTTGTTTTGTTTCAGACGGTGGCAGAATGTGTCCTCTTCTACTACCTGACCAAAAAGAACGAGAACTACAAGAACATTGTGCGCAGGAACTACCGGCGCCGTGGCAGGAGCCAGGTACTGTAGTTACAGAACTTAACTTGAACAACTTCAAACCACTCCTAGGGCTGTTGCTGTGACCGTATTACCGCCACACCGGGTCATAAAGTCAGTCAAATTCCATGTGACCATTAGGGACGGTAATTAGGCTTCTCCAAGCTCTGCTGCTGCTGCTGGTCAATAGTAGCCTTCCAAACTTGCTAACTGCCTGGTACTCAGCACTCTGTTGTTCCTCTAATCACTCTGACATCGATGCAAATGTGATGGGAAATTTTATCAAACATGTCATGTGAGATCAAGTTGCGCAACATTTCTACAGGTTATGCAATTGCGTGAAAAAACAGAGAGATGGCATCTACTAAAAAGAGGAGGATCCCATCAGCTTTCTATAGACTAGGCCTACTATATTTGTTTGTCAACTTTCCTAATATTAAGCACATTGCTTATCTTTACAACAAGCCTATAGCTTACCTGGCTGGCATGATAATGAACCACGGGAAAAGCTTCCTCCATTCGCTGTTTAAGTGCATAGATGACATGTGTTTCTTTCACTGCCCCTGTTTCGAGACACGTCAATGATAATGTTCCATTCTAAATCAAAACAAATTTCACGCAGATATTATTTAGTGTACCGTACCAGTCAAAAGTTTGGACACACCTACTCATTCAAAGGTTTTTCTTTATTTGTACTATTTTCTATGTTGTAGAATAATAGTGTAGACATCAAAACTATGATATAACACATTAACCAAAAAAGTGTTAAACAAATCAAAATGTATTTTATATTTGAGATTCTTCAATGTAGCCACCCTTTGCCTTGATGACAGCTTTGCACCCTCTTGGCATTCTCTCAACCAGCTTCACCTGGGATGCTTTTCCAACAGTCTTGAAGGAGTTCCCACATATGCTGAGCACTTGCTGACTGCTTTTCCTTCGCTCTGCTGTCCAACTCATCCCAAACCATCTCATTTGGGTTGAGGTCAGGTGATTGTGGCGGCCACTCATCACTCGCCGCCTTGGTCAAATAGCCCTTACACAGCCTGAAGGTACTGGGTCCTGTTGAAAAAAACAAACGATAGTCCCACAAAACGCAAACCAAATGGGATGGCGTATCGCTGCAGTATGCTGTGATAGCCATGCTAGTTAAGTGTACCTTGAGTTCTAATAAATCACAGACAGTGTCACCAGCAAAGCACCATCACACCTCTTCCTCCATGCTTCACAGTTGGAACCACACATGCGGAGATCATCCGTTCACCTGCGTCTCACAAAGACACGGCAGTTGGAACCAAGAATCTAAAATTTGGACTCATCAGACCAAAGGACAGATTTCCACCAGTCTAATGTTCATTGCTCGTGTTTCTTGGCCCAAGCCTGTCTCTTCTTATTATTAGTGTCCTTTAGTAGTGGTTTCATTGCAGCAATTTGACCATGAAGGCCTGATTCATGCAGTCTCCTCACTGCAGTCAGTCAACTGTCAGTTGACGTTGAGTTGTGACTGTTACGTGAACTTTGTGAAACGTTTATTTGGGCTGCAATTTCTGAGGCTGGTAAATGAACTTATCTTCTGCAGCAGAGGTTTCTCTGGGTCTTCCTTTCCTGTGGCGGTCCTCATGAGATCCAGTTTCATCATAGCACTTGATGGTTTTTGCGACTGCACTTGAAGAAACTTTCAAAGTTCTTGTCATTTTCCGTATTGACTGACCTTTGTGTCTTTAAAGTAATGATGGACTGTCGTTTCTCTTTGCTTATTTGAGCTGTTCTTGACAACATGGACTTGGTCTTTTCCCAAATAGGCCTATATTCTGTATACCACCCCTACCTTGTCACAACACAACTGATTAGCTCAAACGCATTAAGAAGAAAATAAATTCTACAAATAAACTTTTAACAGGGCACACCTGTTAATTGAAATGCATTCCAGGTGACTACCTCATGAAGCTGGTTGAGATAATGCCAAAATTGTGCAAAACTGTCAAGACAAAGGGTGGCTACTTTGAAGAATCTCAAATATATAATATATTTTGATTTGTTTAACATTTTTTTGGTTACTACATGATTCCATATGTGTTATTTCATAGTTTTGATGTCTTCACTATTATTTTACAGAAAATGGAGAAAATAGTCAAAATAGTCAAACCCTTGAATGAGTAGGTGTCCAAACTTTTGACTGGTACTGTATGTAAAGACGAGATTAAATCAAGAATAGTCTGATGGGTGACAATATTAGCCTATCACTTGTGAATTATATATTATCACTTGTGAATGATGCCCAGCAATAGAAACTGCCTTTTTTTGTGACCTTTTCTAATCATAGTCGCACACCTCATGTAGCCTAGCCCATAGGCCTATATGTTTTGGTGTATAAGGTTTCTATCACAACTAAGGTGGCCAAATAACTTCTTAAAATTAAGCACATGAATCTGCTTTACAAGGGGTTTAGAGCCTAACTGGCATACATGTGCAGCGCGTGAGTTTCATGTTTATAATAAAAGCATTACATGCATAATTGCATCTGCGGTCACTTTTGATATTGGGGTTTTCCCACTAATGGAACATTCACGCTTATTGCCTACTGCCATGTGCGCATTGCTGCGCTTATAATGTGACAGCCAAATAGTTTCAACATTTTAAGATAAACGTTCTGATCTGTTGCGTCAGCCACATTGCGTAAATCATTTTTTGGGATGCTAGTGGTTGCATTACTTAAGGATCTATCGCATCCCCCAACTGTCCCAGACTAGGTTTGGAATATTTATTTCTCGCACAGAATAGAATAGGCCCACTTTTGTACAATGAGCGATAGTAGATTGACATAGGCTTGTGCTTTTGCTGTTTGTTGGGCCAACTCATCTTGTTGGCTGATGAAAAGTAAATGTGGACAGTTCTTCCAAGATCTTCAATATGCACCTCGGAATTGGATAAGGATGCGCGCAGTTGCATCCCTGATGTCTGTCTTCACTTGTATCCTGTGAGAAAGACCCGATCACATGATTGAGAGCCATGTGAGTTAGAGATGCTTCGGAGCGTGCAGCACTCAGGCACAACGCAGCACTCCGGGCCAAGGGCACAACGGCCACTGGCCGCAAAATCATGATTTTTTTTTAGGGATACCGCCGTGAAATTCGAGGCATTACCAAGTGTCAATCAAATAGTGAATGAGAGACTAATGAAGTGTGTACAGCCTACTCAATAAAGCAAAGCAGAGCTCATGCCTTTCAAGTGACATTTTTCAAAAACTTTTTTCAAATCATCATTCGAGTCGCATCATGCAGCCTTACATGCAACCCAAACCGGCTGCGCTTGTGCGCCATTGTGCATACATTAATTTTGTCACCAAACGCGATCACGACACGCAGGTTAAAATATCTAAACAAACTCTGAACCAATTACATTAATTTGGGGACAGATCGAACAGCATTAAATATTTATGGCAATTTAGCTAGCTAGCTTGCACTTGTTAGCTAATTTGTCCTATTTACCTAGCTTGCTGTAGCTAGCTAATTTGTCCTAGGATATAAACATTGAGTTGTTATTTCACCTGAATGCACAAGGTCCTCTACGCCGACAATTAACCCATACATAAAACGGTCAAACAAATCGTTTTTAGTCATCTCTCCTCCTTCCAGGCTTTTTCTTCTTTGAACTTATATGGTGATTGGCATCTAAACTTTCATAGTATTACCACGACGACCGACAACACAGTTCGTCTTTCAATCACCCACGTGGGTATAACCAATGAGGAGATGGCGTGTGGGTATCTGCTTCTATAAACCAATAAGGAGATGGGAGAGGCAGGACTTGCACCGCGATCTGCGTCACAAATAGAACTGACTTCTATTTTAGCCCTTGGCAACGCAGACGCTTGTTGACGCGCGCGAGCAGTGTGGGTGCAATAATTGAATAATATAGATTTCTACATTTATTTTGCAGTGCACGCGAAGCGAGCGGTGTAGTCAGGGTATTACAATGTATTTAGAATCAAACATATAGCCCAACATTTGTAGAACTAAAGTTACATGAATAACTAAATGAAGCCT
This sequence comes from Oncorhynchus nerka, assembly GCF_034236695.1. Taxonomy (NCBI): domain Eukaryota; kingdom Metazoa; phylum Chordata; class Actinopteri; order Salmoniformes; family Salmonidae; genus Oncorhynchus; species Oncorhynchus nerka. Next base: position 28,103,449 of record NC_088422.1, on the reverse strand, counting down.
GTAGTAGTACCAATTTCATTGTTAACCGCTCAACACAGAATTGCCGCATGTGCACACTCCCTCAAATCATTAGGAGAAAATATTCATATATTATTCAGCTTTGTTCAATTGTATTAGTCCTACTATGAAGTAATGCCACAGAATTCTAAGCAAATATTGTCTGCTAAATGAACTAGTGTAGCCCACATCCATATGGCATAGCCAGATCAGGGCCTAACATAAGGACAAGTCAGAGTACGCTTATCTGTTCTTCTGAAATAGACTACATTTTCTTCATATCATGCCTCTTTAGACCTGTCTAAAATAAATTGATATATTGTGATGGTGTAGGCTATATTACATGGATTTATTAGACTTATTTAAATGTAGATGTTCCATAGGTCTGCATCAGTGGTTTGTAGGCTATGTGTGGAAGCCAGGAAAAGCTATATGTGTTTGTTCATTAACGGTCAATTACCGTTAGACCGACAGTTATATGCTTGACAGTCACCAGCTGCCAAAATTTCCTGACCGCCACACCCCTAACCACTCCACACTTGAGAAGGCATTAGGTGAAGGACGTTTGTCAGTAGAACCTACATGGAGAGGTAACATACCCATGGGACTCTGTCTGAGCAGTGGGATCACTAGAGGATAGGTCATCATGCAAGCAGCACACCGATTATGTGACACGTGCCATTGTGTGCTCCCCCTTCATGTCAGCACTAATGTGTCCGTATTGACAAGATTTTTTTTAAACAGGTGGTTTCCCATTGCTAATTCGCTCCCAGTTATTACTTAGGCCCAGATCGGGTGTTAGGCATTTAATCCAACGGCGGTGTGGTGGGTGCTAATGAAATGGTGCATTAATTAGCCAGCGACCTTTCTGTGGTCGTGGCTGGGTGTCTCCTCATTTCTCCCAGAGACACCTCATCTCATTACCTAGCTAGTGAACGTTTAGCTCAGCACACAAACACTACGGGTTCGTTAACAGAGCTGCTTGAGCACTGGTGCTAATGCTAATAACACAGGGAGAAGAACATAGGGAGGGAATCGAGGGAGTCGGCGAGTGAGAGATTTGTAGGAAAAGAGAGAGGGAAATGGGAGAGTAGAGGAAAAGGCTCAACAGGACCACAACAGCTAACGTTAATGACACCTAGAGAGAGAACAAGAGGCGGGTGAGTACGTAGTAATAACAACAAAAAAGCTCATCAGCGCCCAGCCTTGATTAATATATTTTTTGTTTTTTTTGTTTTGTAAAGCAGAGTAGCAGAGCAGAGATACAGTAGCAGGCTTTTAGATATCACCTGCCTGGGCCTGACTCATTTAAGACACCTGTGAATGGCCGTGAGTTTGCTGTTCGGTCTGTTTAGGTGCATGACTCCATAGAGATAATGGCAGTCTATTGAGATGATTGGGCTGCTGTTTGTTGTCTCCAGGTTCCCAGTGGGAGGGAGGAAAGGAGGGAAAGGAGGGAGAGAGGGAGGGGGAGAGAGAGGGAGACCATGTTTATCCACTGGAGAATCAATCAGTGTTATGGCTTTTATTTGTGTTGGGTTGAGTTCATCTTTGAGAGAGGTGGGACATCAACTCTAGTGACATGGTTCAAACGGTTTGATTTGTCTAATCTTAGCAATTTCTTCTTAGCTAGCTACATAGCCGTCTTTGTATCAAAGATAATTGCGTAATTATCGTATTTCGTCGTCCTAACGTAGTCTACACTGCTATCTGCCCAGCAGCTAGCCAGCTAGCCAGCTAGCAAACGTCCACCGTCTTCCGAATACCAGCACTGTAAAAAACTATTACACTCAACTGAACGACTTGATTAGTGTAGTGTTAGCTAGCTACATAGTTGTCTTTGCTGTCTTCGTATCCAAGATAATTGTGTAGTTTAGAGTGTGTAGTCTTAGAGTGATTATCTTAATTTACCGAGGTTAGCTAGCCAGCTATTTGTCGTCCTTAACGTAGGAGACACTGCTAGCTAGCCAACAGCTAGCCAACGTCTACCGAATAGAACTTCCTCACTCAACAGTCAAAACTGTTCGCTGCTCTGGCCCCCCAATGGTGGAACAAACTCCCTCACGACGCCAGGACAGCGGAGTCAATCACCACCTTCCGGAGACACCTGAAACCCCACCTCTTTCAGGAATACCTAGGATAGGATAAAGTAATCCTTCTCACCCCCCTTAAAAGATTTAGATGCACTATTGTAAAGTGGCTGTTCCACTGGATGTCTTAAGGTGAACGCACCAATTTGTAAGTCGCTCTGGATAAGAGCGTCTGCTAAATGACTTAAATGTAAATGTAAATGTAACAACCCGGTCGCATTCGCTCCACAGGTAGTATCACATTTTCATTTAATTTCATTACAGTACAACGGTTTGATTTGTTTGATCGTAGCTAGCTACATAGCTAGCTACATAGCCGTCTTTGTATCAAAGATAATTGTGTAGTCTAGAGCGATTTTCTAGGTTAGCTAGCCAGCTATTGTCGTTCTTTTAACGCAACGTAACGTAATCAACACTGCTAGCTAGCCAGCTAGCCCCCGAATAGCAGCACTGTTGAAACTATCACACTCAACGGAACGACTTGATTAGTGTAGTGCCAACAACGCAGCCACTGCCAGCTAGCCTACAAAGTCAACAACGCAGCCACTGCCAGCTAGCCTACTTCAGCAGTACTGTATCATTTTAATCATTTTAGTCAATAAGATTCTTGCTACGTAAGCTTAACTTTCTGAACATTCGAGACGTGTAGTCCACTTGTCATTCCAATCTCCTTTGCATTAGCGTAGCCTCTTCTGTAGCCTGTCAACTATGTGTCTGTCTATCCCTGTTCTCTCCTCTCTGCACAGACCATACAAACGCTCCACACCGCGTGGCCGCGGCCACCCTAATCTGGTGGTCCCAGCGCGCACGACCCACGTGGAGTTCCAGGTCTCCGGTAGCCTCTGGAACTGCCGATCTGCGGCCAACAAGGCAGAGTTCATCTCAGCCTATGCCTCCCTCCAGTCCCTCGACTTCTTGGCACTGACGGAAACATGGATCACCACAGATAACACTGCTACTCCTACTGCTCTCTCTTCGTCCGCCCACGTGTTCTCGCACACCCCGAGAGCTTCTGGTCAGCGGGGTGGTGGCACCGGGATCCTCATCTCTCCCAAGTGGTCATTCTCTCTTTCTCCCCTTACCCATCTGTCTATCGCCTCCTTTGAATTCCATGCTGTCACAGTTACCAGCCCTTTCAAGCTTAACATCCTTATCATTTATCGCCCTCCAGGTTCCCTCGGAGAGTTCATCAATGAGCTTGATGCCTTGATAAGCTCCTTTCCTGAGGACGGCTCACCTCTCACAGTTCTGGGCGACTTTAACCTCCCCACGTCTACCTTTGACTCATTCCTCTCTGCCTCCTTCTTTCCACTCCTCTCCTCTTTTGACCTCACCCTCTCATCTTTACTAGATGCTGTTCTTCCACTAAACCTCACTGCAACTCCCCTCCAAGTCTCCGACCACTACCTTGTATCCTTTTCCCTCTCGCTCTCATCCAACACTTCCCACACTGCCCCTACTCGGATGGTATCGCGCCGTCCCAACCTTCGCTCTCTCTCCCCCGCTACTCTCTCCTCTTCCATCCTATCATCTCTTCCCTCTGCTCAAACCTTCTCCAACCTATCTCCTGATTCTGCCTCCTCAACCCTCCTCTCCTCCCTTTCTGCATCCTTTGACTCTCTATGTCCCCTATCCTCCAGGCCGGCTCGGTCCTCCCCTCCCGCCTCCGTGGCTCGACGACTCATTGCGAGCTCACAGAACAGGGCTCCGGGCAGCCGAGCGGAAATGGAGGAAAACTCGCCTCCCTGCGGACCTGGCATCCTTTCACTCCCTCCTCTCTACATTTTCCTCTTCTGTCTCTGCTGCTAAAGCCACTTTCTACCACTCTAAATTTCAAGCATCTGCCTCTAACCCTAGGAAGCTCTTTGCCACCTTCTCCTCCCTCCTGAATCCTCCCCCCTCCTCCTCCCTCTCTGCAGATGACTTCGTCAACCATTTTGAAAAGAAGGTCGACGACATCCGATCCTCGTTTGCTAAGTCAAACGACACCGCTGGTTCTGCTCACACTGCCCTACCCTGTGCTCTGACCTCTTTCTCCCTCTCTCTCCAGATGAAATCTCGCGTCTTGTGACGGCCGGCCGCCCAACAACCTGCCCGCTTGACCCTATCCCCTCCTCTCTTCTCCAGACCATTTCCGGAGACCTTCTCCCTTACCTCACCTCGCTCATCAACTCATCCCTGACCGCTGGCTACGTCCCTTCCGTCTTCAAGAGAGCGAGAGTTGCACCCCCTTCTGAAAAAACCTACACTCGATCCCTCCGATGTCAACAACTACAGACCAGTATCCCTTCTTTCTTTTCTCTCCAAAACTCTTGAACGTGCCGTCCTTGGCCAGCTCTCCCGCTATCTCTCTCAGAATGACCTTCTTGATCCAAATCAGTCAGGTTTCAAGACTAGTCATTCAACTGAGACTGCTCTTCTCTGTATCACGGAGGCGCTCCGCACTGCTAAAGCTAACTCTCTCTCCTCTGCTCTCATCCTTCTAGACCTATCGGCTGCCTTCGATACTGTGAACCATCAGATCCTCCTCTCCACCCTCTCCGAGTTGGGCATCTCCGGCGCGGCCCACGCTTGGATTGCGTCCTACCTGACAGGTCGCTCCTACCAGGTGGCGTGGCGAGAATCTGTCTCCTCACCACGCGCTCTCACCACTGGCGTCCCCAGGGCTCTGTTCTAGGCCCTCTCCTATTCTCGCTATACACCAAGTCACTTGGCTCTGTCATAACCTCACATGGTCTCTCCTATCATTGCTATGCAGACGACACACAATTAATCTTCTCCTTTCCCCCTTCTGATGACCAGGTGGCGAATCGCATCTCTGCATGTCTGGCAGACATATCAGTGTGGATGACGGATCACCACCTCAAGCTGAACCTCGGCAAGACGGAGCTGCTCTTCCTCCCGGGAAGGACTGCCCGTTCCATGATCTCGCCATCACGGTTGACAACTCCATTGTGTCCTCCTCCCAGAGCACTAAGAACCTTGGCGTGATCCTGGACAACACCCTGTCGTTCTCAACTAACATCAAGGCGGTGGCCCGTTCCTGTAGGTTCATGCTCTACAACATCCGCAGAGTACGACCCTGCCTCACACAGGAAGCGGCGCAGGTCCTAATCCAGGCACTTGTCATCTCCCGTCTGGATTACTGCAACTCGCTGTTGGCTGGGCTCCCTGCCTGTGCCATTAAACCCCTACAACTCATCCAGAACGCCGCAGCCCGTCTGGTGTTCAACCTTCCCAAGTTCTCTCACGTCACCCCGCTCCTCCGCTCTCTCCACTGGCTTCCAGTTGAAGCTCGCATCCGCTACAAGACCATGGTGCTTGCCTACGGAGCTGTGAGGGGAACTGCACCTCAGTACCTCCAGGCTCTGATCAGGCCCTACACCCAAACAAGGGCACTGCGTTCATCCACCTCTGGCCTGCTCGCCTCCCTACCACTGAGGAAGTACAGTTCCCGCGCAGCCCAGTCAAAACTGTTCGCTGCTCTGGCCCCCCAATGGTGGAACAAACTCCCTCACGACGCCAGGACAGCGGAGTCAATCACCACCTTCCGGAGACACCTGAAACCCCACCTCTTTAAGGAATACCTAGGATAGGATAAAGTAATCCTTCTCACCCCCCCTTAAAAGATTTAGATGCACTATTGTAAAGTGGCTGTTCCACTGGATGTCTTAAGGTGAACGCACCAATTTGTAAGTCGCTCTGGATAAGAGCGTCTGCTAAATTACTTAAATGTAAATGTAAATGGTATCCCTGTGAGAGAGGTCCATTTTGATTTAGCCTCCCCCTCTCTTACTCTCTTTCTCTGCCTGTTTTGCGTTTCCATGCCCAGAGCTAGATGTAATGACTCTGTTATTAAAGTAGACATGGGATTGGATTGGCTTCACCTCTAGCTATAAAACCATTTACAGAGCTGTAAGAAAAATACCTTAGCACATAGCACAACTCTCATATACTGAGGCAACTGTCCTTTACAATGCTCAAAGAAGTGTAGTTTCCACCAGTTATAACAGTGTTAGTGGCAGGTCTTTGGCAGTCTGCAGTATTTCTTTCATGATATGAACCTGAGACCAGACAGACAGGAAGTGGAAGAGGAAGTGGTTATGGGTGCCAGATGAAGGAAGACATGGGCTGTCCTTGTGGTGTACCTACTGGTATTGATGGCAGAATGACCTCAACACTACTACACAGCTCATGTTTTTGTGTGTGTATATAGGTTCTTATGTGCGTCTGTGTGCGCGTGTTCATACCATGTTTCCTGTTACCAGGGATCATGTTTGTAACTAACTAAATGTTGTCGTCTTTTCTTCCACCCCAACAGCATGGCCAACAGCAGCAGCAGCAACAGCAACAACAACAACAACAACAGCAGCAGCAACAACTGCAGCAGCAACAACAGCAACAACAACAACAAGTGAACCGCAGCAGCCAGGAGGACAAGGAGGAGAAGGAGAAAGAGAAGGAGGGAGAGAGGGAGGAGGAGAAGACTGAGGGGGAAGAAAAGGAGGATGTAATGAAGTGAGTTTGCTTGCCTTCCTCTCTCTAAATTAAGTTAGATTTGTTTGCCCTGACTAGATCAGGAAAGGTCATCATCATAACCCTGACTAGATCAGGAAAGGTCATCATCATAACCCTGATTAGATCAGGAAAGGTCATCATCATAACCCTGACTAGATCAGGAAAGGTCATCATCATAACCCTGACTAGATCAGGAAAGGTCATCATCATAACCCTGATTAGATCAGGAAAGGTCATCATCATAACCCTGACTAGGTCAGGAAAGGTCATCATCATAACCCTGACTAGGTCAGGAAAGGTCATCATCATAACCCTGACTAGGTCAGGAAAGGTCTTCATCATAACCCTGACTAGATCAGGAAAGGTCTTCATCATAACCCTGACTAGATCAGGAAAGGTCATCATCATAACCCTGACTAGATCAGGAAAGGTCATCATCATAACCCTGACTAGATCAGGAAAGGTCATCATCTCTTACTTTTAAAAACATCTGTTTTTCTTTTTCTCACTCCCAGTAGGCCACATTTTTAAGATTCCTTATTACATTTTTTCAGAGTATTAAACCTGCAGTGCCTTCAAAGTATTCACACACATACCCTTGACTTTTTCCACATTTTGTTGGGATTAAAATGTTTTTAATTTGTAATTTTTTGTCAATGATCTACACAAAATACTCTGTCAAATTGTAAGGCCTTTTTTGTTGAAGCTCCTTTGGCAGTGATTACAGCCTCTAATCTTCTTGGGTATGACACTACAAGCTTGTATTTGTGGAGTTTCTCCCATTCTTCTCTGCAGATCCTCTCAAGCTCTGTCAGATTGGATAGGGAGCGTCACTGCACAGCTATTTTCAGGTCTCTCCAGAGATGTTAGATTGGGTTCAAGTCCAGGCTCTAGCTGGGCCACTCAAGGACTTTCAGAGACTTGTCCCAAAGCCACTCCTGCGTTATCTTGGCTGTGTGCTTAGGGTCGTTGTCCTGTTGGAAGGTGAACCTTCGCCCCAGTCTGAGGTCCTGAGCGCTGCGGAGCAGGTTTTCATCAAGGATCTCTCTGTACTTTGCTCTGTTCATCTTTCCCTCAATCCTGACTAGTCTCCCAGTCTCTGCTGCTGAAAAACATCCCCACAGCATGGTGCTGCTACCACCGTGCTTCACCGTAGGGATGGTGCCAGGTTTCTTTCAGATGTGATGCTTGGCATTCAGGCCAAAGAGTTCAATCTTGGTTTCATGAGACCAGAGAATCTTGTTTCTCATGGTCTGAGAGTGCTTTAGGTGCCTTTTGGAAATCTCCAAGCAGGCTGTCATGTGCCTTCTACTGAGGAGTGGCTTCCGTCTGGTCAATCTACCATAAAGCCTGATTGGTGGAGTACTGCAGAGATGGTTGTCCTTCTGGAAGGTTCTCCCAACTCCACAGAGGAATTCTAGAGCTCTGTCAGACTGACCATCGGGTTCTTGGTCACCTCCCTGACCAAGGCCCTTCTCCTCAGATTGCTCAGTTTGGCCGGGGGAACAGCTCTAGGAAGAGTCTTGGTTGCTCAAAACTTATTCTGTTTAAGAATGATGGAGGCCACTGTGTTCTTTGGGACCTTCAATGCTGCAGAAATGTTTTGGTACCCTTCCCCAGATCTATGCCTGTTTGGGTGTGAAAATGATCGTTTGTAACCTCAGATGCTCTTTGCATATCTGACGAAATGCGGTTTCACTGTGAGCCCTAGTTCTTGTGTTGTGGCCATGTTTAGATAACGTGTCATAGATTCTCTGTATGATTTTCAGTTCTTGCTGTGACTAATATGTTTCTTGTAATTCAGCAGAACTCTAGCCGATCTGTTGCGTAATCCTTCTCCTCCTACTTTTATAAACAGCTGTTTTCCTGTTTTTCTTCTCTCACTCCCAATAGGCTACCAAAAGTCACATTTTTAAGATTCCATACTTATTTTCTTTTTCGATGGGAGGAAAAGTGATATGATTGACAGCCTAGCAACACCGTTACTGTACTGTCGGTTGCTACAATAATCCAGCACGTCTCCAGAGCTTGGAGCTCCAGAGTGTGTGATCTGCTGTGTGATGCTGCCTTGCCCTGGCATCTCTGTAGGCACAGTTCCAGCGTGATGGACAGGAGGATGGTGAAATATGTCAGTGCTGCTGAGCACTGCAATCTATGTGAGCAATGGAACAGCACTCACTCAATGCAGTGTTGTTGTCCTCACTCACGCCGCCAAACTTACCCTAGTAAAACTGACTATCCTACCGATCCTCGAATTTGGTGATGTCATCTACAAAATTGCTTCCAACACTCTACTCAGCAAACTGGATGCAGTTTATCACAGTGGCATCCGTTTTGTCACTAAAGCACCTTATACCACCCACCACTGCGACCTGTATGCTCTAGTCGGCTGGCCCTCGCTACATATTCGTCGCCAGACCCACTGGCTCCAGGTCATCTACAAGTTCATGCTAGGTAAAGCTCCGCCTTGTCTCAGTTCACTGGTCACGATGGCAACACCCATCCGTAGCACGCGCTCCAGCAGGTGTATCTCACTGATCATCCCTACAGCCAACACCTCATTTGGCCGCCTTTCGTTCCAGTTCTCTGCTGCCTGTGACTGGAACGAATTGCAAAAATCGCTGAAGTTGGAGACTTTTATCTCCCTCACCAACTTCAAACATCAGCTATCCGAGCAGCTAACCGATCGCTGCAGTTGTACATAGTCTATCGGTAAATAGCCCACCCATTTTTACCTACCTCATCCCCATACTGTTTTTATTTATTTACTTTTCTGCTCTTTTGCACACCAATATCTCTACCTGTACATGACCATCTGATCATTTATCACTCCAGTGTTAATCTTTAATTGTAATTATTCGCCTACCTCATGCCATTTGCACACAATGTATATAGACTCCCCTTTTTTTCTACTGTGTTATTGACTTGTTAATTTGTTTACTCCATGTGTAACTCTGTTTTGTCTGTTCACACTGCTATGCTTTATCTTGGCCAGGTCGCAGTTGCAAATGAGAACTTGTTCTCAACTAGCCTACCTGGTTAAATAAAGGTGAAAAAAAAAAATGAGTCACATGTTTCACAGGGAAGAGCAGTGAAGGATGGAAGTCAATCCTCATCATGTCCAATCTTCTAGTGACGCTCCCAGCTCTCTGAATAGAGGTTGGACAAGTTGGAGTTGTTTGGTGCTGCTGACAAACAGAACAGTGAACAGGAGATGTCCTGCCTGTCTGAATGAGTGGTGTTGATCATGATGAAGCATCTTCAGTGCTTCCAGTACTTGGGCTGAGGAGAGCAGGCAGAGGAGTCCCTGACTCCCACTGCCCCTGTGGTGGCTGCCTGTAACCCCTGGCACAACTGGCACTGCTATATCTGGTGTGCAAGGTAGCAGGACAGGGCCGCCTTAGAATAATGGACCAGGTGAAAATGAATGGAAGAACACCTGCTACAAAATCACTGTTTATCTGTTAGCCTGCCATGACACTGACGGGATATATCGCCTTGCTTGCAAAACTCCAAACTACTCTCTCCTGAGCCTTGAGGCCTGTGTGTGCGTGTGCCTGTGCACGTCTGTGTGTGCTTTGGCACATACTGTAGTTATTTTCAGTTTTTGAACCCAGACAGACCTCTGCACTTTGTCAGGATTTAAGTTAACAAACTAAACGGTACACGTGCAGGCAGTGAGGAAGAGGGTAATGATGTGACTGACACTCTCCCTGCAGGGACGATACCTCTGGTGAGGACGGGGAAGACAAAGAGCCCACGGTGGCCTTAAAGGGGCGCCGCACGGCTAACAGCCAGGGCCGGCGCAAGGGCCGCATCACCCGCTCCATGACCAGCGAGGTGGAGGAGACCGCCACGCCGCCGCTCAGCGGTGAACTCGGTACGTCTCACACTACTGCTATAGTCTACAATGCCACATGTCTTTCACTGCATCTTCACCCACTGCTCTTTTCACCTGACTACATTTACATCACACAACTCATAAACCGAAAGAGCCAGGGTCTCTTTGAGCAGAAATATTTAACGTCTATATTTTGGTCTGAAATGTCGCTGATTGGCGGTATGTTTGAAGGAAAAATATGGCCATGATATTGCTGAAGCATGTCTGTTTAGTAGGTCCACCTGATTTAATGTGAACTGAGCACATGAACACTCCTGTCATTGCTGTGTTTATTTCCCTTCTGATATCCCACACCACAAGGGTGCACTGTAGATCTGTCTCAAAACCATTTGACACACGTGCACCGAATACACACACACCTTGGCCTGGAAGGTGCCTTTAAGATAATTTTTGCCTAAACAAGAGAGAGCCAATAAATTGATACTTAATGAGAAAATACCAGGGATGCTTTAAGAAATGAGGAGATGGGAATCTCAATGGCCAGTGAATGGAGGAACGTACAATGAACCTACATAAATGTATGTAGTTCAGTCTTGAGCTGTTCTTGTCTATTGATGTTCTGTATTATGTCATGTTTTGTGTGGACCGCAGGAAGAGTAGCTGCTACTTCTGGTAATGAGGATCGTAATAAAATACCAGCAGACTGTCGATCAATCGCGTTCACATTGTTATGCTGCGTCCCTCGGTTGCTAAGATAATCATCACGCAATCCCTTCTAAAAGTCAGATTATGAGTCAGTGTGCTTATTTTCCTCAACTATGTAATGTCACGATTTCAAAGCTATATACGATATTACAGAGAACAAGTTAATTATCTCACATCTCGGAAAAGATTTGTAATGTTGTGCTTTTTGTTTACGTAATTCATGCTAATGTTGGGTTTTTGAGCGATTTTTGTTTTATTTTTATTTCACCTTTATTTAACCAGGTAGGCCAGTTGAGAACAAGTTCTCATTTGCAACTGCGACCTGTCCAAGATAAAGCAAAGTAGTGTGACACAGACAACAACACAGTTACACATGGAATAATCAATAAACAAGCCAATTACACAATAAATAAGTCAATGACACAGTAGAGAAAAAACAAAGTCTACAGTGGGGAGAACAAGTATTTGATACACTGCCGATTTTGCAGGTTTTCCTACTTACAAAGCATGTAGAGGTCTGTAATTTTTATCATAGATACACTTCAACTGTGAGAGACGGAATCTAAAACAAACATCCAGAAAATCACATTGTATGAATTTTTAAGTAATTAATTTGCATTTTATTTGCATGACATAAGTATTTGATCACCTACCAACCAGTAAGAATTCCAGCTCTCACAGACCTGTTAGTTTTTCTTTAAGAAGTCCTCCTGTTCTCCACTCATTACCTGTATTAACTGCACCTGTTTGAACTCGTTACCTGTATAAAAGACACCTGTCCACACACTCAATCAAACAGACTCCAAGCTCTCCACAATGGCCAAGAACAGAGAGCTGTGTAAGACATCAAAGATAAAATTGTAGACCTGCACAAGGCTGGGATGGGCTACAGGACAATAGGCAAGCAGCTTGGTGAGAAGGCAACAACTGTTGGCGCAATTATTAGAAAATGGAAGAAGTTCAAGATGACGGTCAATCACCCTCAGTCTGGGGCTCCATGCAAGATCTCACCTCGTGGGGCATCAATGATCATGAGGAAGGTGAGGGATCAGCCCTGAACTACCCGGCAGGACCTGGTCAATGACCTGAAGAGAGCTGGGACCACAGTCTCAAAGAAGACCATTAGTAACACACTACGCCGTCATGGTTTAAAATCGTGCAGTGCACGCAAGGTCCCCCTGCTCAAGCCAGTGCATGTCCAGGCCCTTCTGAAGTTTGCCAATGACCATCTGGATGATCCAGAGGAGGAATGGGAGAAGGTCATGTGGTCTGATGAGACAAAAATATAGCTTTTTGGTCTAAACTCCACTCGCCGTGATTGGAGGAAGAAGAAGGATGAGTACATCCCCAAGAACACCATCCCAACCGTGAAGCATGGAGGTGGAAACATCATTCTTTGGGGATGTTTTTCTGCAAAGGGGACAGGACGACTGCACCGTATTGAGGGGAGGATGGATGGGGCCATGTATCGTGAGATCTTGGCCAACAACCTCCTTCCCTGAGTAAGAGCATTGAAGATGGGTCGTGGCTGGGTCTTCCAGCATGACAACGACCCGAAACACACAGCCAGGGCAACTAAGGAGTGGCTCCGTAAGAAGCATCTCAAAGACCTGGAGTGGCCTAGCCAGTCTCCAGACCTGAACCCAATAGAAATCTTTGGAGGGAGCTGAAAGTCCGTATTTCCCAGCGACAGCCCCGAAACCTGAAGGATCTGGAGAAGGTCTGTATGGAGGAGTGGGCCAAAATCCCTGTTGCAGTGTGTGCAAACCTGGTTAAGAACTACAGGAAATGTATGATCTCTGTAATTGCAAACAAAGGTTTCTGTACCAAATATTAAGTTCTGCTTTTCTGATGTATCAAATACTAAGGTCATGCAATAAAATGCTAATTAATTACTTAAAAATCATACAATGTGTTTTTCTGGATTTTTGTTTTAGATTCCGTCTCTCACAGTTGAAGTGTACCTATGATAAAAATTACAGACCTCTACATGCTCTGTAAGTAGGAAAACCTGCAAAATCTGCAGTGTATCAAATACTTGTTCTCCCCACTATATATACAGTGTGTGCAAAAGGCATGAGGAGGTAGGCAATAAACAGGCCATAGTAGTGAAGAATTACAATTTAGAAGATTAACACTGGAGTGATAAATGAGCAGATGCTTATGTACAAGTATAGATACTAGTGCGCAAAATAGCAGAAAAGTCAATAAAAACAGTATGGGGATGAGGTAGATAGATTGGGTGGGCTATTTACAGATGGACTATGTACAGCTAGCACCCAATTGACTCCTATTCACTCCTTGGAGTGCACTCCCCTTCCCAGAATTGCCCAGAATGCACCACATGGCTCATTGACAATGTAGGGCAACGTACACAATGGGCGTTAATGCGAGTTTCCCCTTCTAATTTCTTTAAAGTATCCCGAACGTACTCATTAAGGCAGCAATACTCATCTGTCTCAGCTTTTTATTCTCTCTGCAGTTTGCAAGGCTGCCTTTATATGCATGCACACACACACGCTGTAGCTGTAGGCGATTAGGGTTTTGATGTTTCAACACTTCAGTGAGTGGTTGGTTGCTCCTGCTGCTGTGGGTTTGTCCCTGGGAATCCCCAGGTGGCCTGATCCAGCCAGAGGGGCTCTGTTCTGATCAGTATCTCTAGTGTCTCCTCTCACTGTTACTGGGCTTGTTTCTCCGTCCTCGCCTGCTGTTACTGTGCCCGTCACAGCCCTACAGAGAGGACACAACAGCACTGAAACCACAGCTCCTCTCCTCTTCTCCTTTTCTTTCCTGTCTTCTCTTCTGCCAGGGTCAGGCTGGTCCCTACTGTAGACAGTTGGAACAACCACTTATTATGTCTCTAATCATTAACTGACTTTCTCCTCTTAAACTAACAGCCCCTGTCGACCGGCTCTACTGTGCTGCACCAGCAAGCAGCAAAGACAACCCTGCCCCCTAGCTTTTCTCTTTTCTCTCTCTCTGTCTCTCCCTCTCTCTCTCGGTCAGTCGCTCGCTCGCTCTCTCTGTCTACTTGAGACTCCCCTCCCCCTCCCTCCTGCCCGCTTTCTAACGTGGTGGTTCTGCTTTTATCCTTTCAGCCAATCTGGAGATGAATGAGAGCTCTCGCTGGACTGAGGAGGAGATGGAAACCGCCAAAAAAGGTAAAGAAAAATCGAACAAAAAACAAGTTACCTCTGTGTTTGAAATACGACCCAGCAGCGCCATTGTCATTCAAAAGAAAACTTTCCTTGTCAAAGAGAAAACCACCCATAGAATTAGCTTGGCAAGGTTTTCTCGAAAGTGGTGACAAGTGCATGTGCCTGTGACTTCCTGTCAGACGGGCTAGGCTGCAGCCACGTGCTGTCTGTCTGCCTGTCTGTCTGCCTGTCTCTGTCTGTCTGTCTCTGTCTGTCTGTCTGTCTCTGTCTGTCTGTCTGTCTCTGTCTGTCTGTCTCTGTCTGTCTGTGTCTGTCTGTCTGTCTGTGTCTGTCTGTCTGTCTCTGTCTGTCTCTCTGTCTCTGTCTGTCTCTCTGTCTCTGTCTGTCTCTCTGTCTCTGTCTGTCTCTCTCTGTCGAGCTCCACTCTGCTGCTCCGCTGCCTGACCCAGGGCTGTGTCCTACACGCCTGCCATGGCTGTTTCTGAAGCCACTGTAAAAGTCCCACCCTCTTATCTTTGGCTAGAACAGCTCCAACTGCAGAAGTCTGTTTACTCTTTACATGGCCTGTTTATTGTCTTTGACTGAAGATTACCCTGGCCCCGCCTGGCCTGTGGGTCCTGCAGAGAGAAGGTGGCTGTGATTTTGCCTGTCTTTTTGCTGTGGTGTAGTTGTGTTGCGTGTGCTGCACACAGTTCAGTCTACAGCAGTGGTAGGTAACTAGATTCACCTGCAGAGTGTATGGTCGATGGGCCACAACGTAATTATAATAACTCTGCAAATTGACCACAACTAAGCCCAATAAAAGATTGTATTTGACAATAACAATCATTCCTTAACTTGATTACTTTGAGACAAGATCACATACGTCTCTTTTTTTATGGGAATACTTGGGAACAGATTTCCTCAAAAACTTTACCGAAAAACTCTGGGGGGCCCCCCCAAAAAATACCTTGCGGGACGGTTTTGGCCTGTTTTGATGACGTGTCATGGATTCTCTGTATGATTTTCAGTTCTGGGTATGACTACTACCTGTCTTGTGATTCAGCAGAGCACTTGCCGATCTGTTGTGTAATACAATTTTTTCTAAAGAAGGTCCTTTATCACCATGAATGTGCTAGTGAAGGGAGAAATCCTATGCAGCAGACACCCAGTCATTCTGTCTCGTGGTGTGGTGTTTCTCCTGCTGCTGGCAGTCTGCAGACTCTGTCTCGGGGGTTGTTGTAATGACTGGCGCTGGCCCTTGAACATGGCCCTGAGTAGTAATCCTGCTTAATGTCTTCAACTCCATTCTCCCGCACTGGGATTAGTGGGCCGCTGCATCCCAGGGGATTAGTCCTGCAGCCCAGTGGGAGCTGGGCTTCTATGAAGGGCTTATTTAACCACAACCACAGGGCCCCTGTCTGGGGGATCTTTAACCCCCCACCCCCACCCCACTCCACCATTGCTCATCAGCCAGTAACCATGCCTGCCAAAAGGGCTTCCCCCTCCACGGCTCCTCATATGTAGAGTAGCCCACCAGTCCCAGCCCAGCCCCGCTCCCCTAACACTGGCCTGAATGTAATGCCAGCCCGACAGTCAAGGTGCACACTACACTTCCAGGCGCTTGACCTGTATATGTTTTAAGAGGCTTGCATCTCCTGATGCTAATGTGTTTGTCCCCTTGTGCTAAAAAGATCTCAATAATGACATTCATAGCATGGCAGCATTTCAGCGTGGCAGTGCCAGGAATCCCCCATGGGATGGCAAGGCCACAAACTTCAACAGATTGCCCTTGTCTTTCCTGGACAAAAAGCTTGGCATCTTTAACAAGGGATTGTAGAAAGTCTCCCTCCCTTGTCCTTGTATATCCCTTTTAGTGTGTGTGTGGTGTGTGTAATTAAGGTAGGGCTCTATGCGCGCCTTACTTGAACAATTTAGGAGCACCCAAATATATTTAGGAGCACAATTAATGTATTTGAGGGAGAGTTTTTATTATAAGAAATTATTAAAAGTGCATGAATAAAAGTTTTTTGGAGTGTGCCATGCTCAATCAAGTACAATGTACCCTTAAATATTTGAGTCACTTAGATGAAAGAAAAATGTTCAGCTGCCCCTTTAAGGGGCGGGCCAGTTATGTGGTGGGACCAATCATTTATATATACACTAGAGGACTGACAAGGGCAATGTTTTGAAGCCACCACACCTCCGTCTTGACACTCATCCTCCATTGTAAAAATATATATATTTTGGAAGCAATAGAAATGCATTTATTAATGTCTAGATTCATTTTTGACACATTTATTATATTACAGACACCTAAAAGCATACTTTTCAATTATGCTATTTGAGTTAAACATAAAACATAAAATAATATATAACATACTAATGTTACTGTCCCCACTACAACTAAATACTTAAATACATGTAATTTTGTCCCTGAAACATTGAATGTAAATACTGTAGAATTCCATTCATTACTATGGAGGACTGCTCCTACTGGGGAGTGCCAATATGGCCGACTGGTGGCTTCAAAGGTTCTCATCGGCCAATAAGTTACATCACAAATACAGGGTATATATACATCACTGGGTGGGACGCCCAGGTCTGTCTGTGAGAGAATATTCTCTGACGTGTCATCCCTAGCAGTTGAGCAAGCTCAAACTAACATTGAAAAACAACTTTTTTATTTATTTTACCTTTATTTATACATTTTTTGTCTCATTGAGATAATATCTCTTTTCCAAGAGAGACCTGTAAACAAAACGATGTAAATAACCAAGAAACAGGAGTCAGTCACGTTTAGTAGACTTTCGGGTAAATTCAACCAACTTCTATGCCTGTGCACTTTTTAAAATGAATCTTTCAGCACTTCACTCACAGTGCGCAGAGCGCCCAAGGCACTGTTGCTGCTCGAGGTGAGATATATGGGACTCTAGTTCTTTGTGTGATTAGCTACCAGCAATGAAACAAAACGGCAGAAATACCTTTTTGCTGTATATCACAACTCGCACATATGCTCATACGTTAATTTTTCAGTTCACACACATCTATTTTTAATGCGGAAATGCGATTAAAATGGTCGCACTGTAGAGCCAGGTAAGGTTGTGTGTGTGTGTGTGTGTACTCGCTCCTTGGCTAGTGTTTATTATGTAAGTTCTCTAATCTGGCAGGCTTACTTGGGCAGCCAGGCAGCTGGATAATCAGGTCGCTCCCTCCATGCCTGCGGTAGTACTGTACAGGTCCTTTTAAAGGAGTAGTAGGTAGAGCTCTCTCTGTTGTGTTCTGCTGTGCTCTGGACTGTTGGAGTGGATCAGGCCAGAGCATTCTCCCCCCTTTCCTCTCGTGCTCCAAACTCTCTCCTCTGGCCTCCCAGTCAGTGTGTCCTGAGATGGCACAGGCCCAGATTGGCAGGAGCTGTGGAAGATTTTTTATTTATTTTTTCATTTTCGCTCTCTCCCTTTCTCGGTGTTGTTGTAGACTGGAGAGGGGTCACATTCAGGATGAAAAGCAGGTCAGTCAGGAAAAATGTGAAACCCTTTATGCTTTCTCATGGTATCAACATCATCTCCCCCTTTCTCTTCCTTTCCTCCATTGTCCCTCTAGCTCAACTCCCCTGCTCTCCTCTGTTTACCCTCAGACTAGCTGTGTATGTGTTAGAGAGAGAGTAAGCAAGTGAAAAAGAGAGACTGAGAGAGGGAGGGTGTGTGTGTAGGTGTTTATGTAGGTGTTTGTGTGTTTATGTAGGTGTTTGTGTGTGTGTGTGCGCGTGTGCAGCTCTGCCTGCTGGCAGTGAGAGTGAAAGAGGGAGGGAGGGGGAGTGAGAGAGGGGAGAAAAAAGGGAAAGATAGAGGAGAGATCAGATGAGGGGAGAGAGAGGCTGAGCACATAGCACCGCCCCACAGTCCCACTTTCCTGTGAAAGTCCTCCCAGACAGCAGCCATTGGGGAAAGACCCGGCGGAGAACAACGGACTAGCCCTGACGGAGAGCGAGCCAGAGTGTGGGGGAAGTGAAAGGGCGAGGAAAAAGCAAGGGAGAGGCAAGACTCAGAGCATGTGCTGTTTTGAGCATGTCAACCTGACACTGGCTCTAGTATCAGGCCAGCAGGAGGGGTGTGGAGGCTGAGCTGGAGCCTAGCTGTTTTCTTTCTCTGCCCCTCTGGAGTGGAATCACTACCTGCCTTCTCCACAGAGATCAGACTGCCGATAGCGTGATATAGACCAGGGGCACGAGGGACAGCTGGAGTGACAAGCACATGAGAAGGAGGACACTCACCCCCCGGCCCTGACTAGGTGTTGATTGTGCCGTCGATGGGAGGAGCTTTTATGGAAATGGAGGATCGTAATTGGTTGATTGAGTTTGCCACCTGCTCTAGCTGAGCAGCAGCTGATTGGATGCCTGCTTCCTCTTGTGTGTTGCTCCACTGGCCAGGACCTGAGGCCAATGGAACTGGAGCTGCTTGGGATGGTTTCTGTGCTCTGGTTAAACTGAATGGACTGGATCTGTGAAAGTGAGTCGAAACAAAGTGACCCTTGACTTCCAGTGAATGAATTGCAGTGTTATTGCTTCAGGTTCACTGGGTAGAGCAAAGTGTGCGTGTGTGTATATGCGTTCTTATGTGTGTGTGTGTGTGTGTGTGTGTTCTTGGTGTGGCACGTAGCAGGGTGTCTGGCTGGACTTGTGTGCTCTGGGCTCAGTGGGCCCCGGGACAAGGCTGTAAAAGGTTCATAGGTGTTGATCACGTGTTCTTCTCTCTTTCTGTCTCTCACATCTCTCCTGCTTTGCCTTCCACACCTGTAATTAATATTTCAAATGAAATACCCAGTCTAGTTTTAACACTTGATGGGTTGTACATTCACACAGGCCCTGAGAGGGAATATGACAGTCAAGCCTTGGACTGAGGTCGTGTTTGTGTGTATACAGTCATGTGAAAACTTAAGTACACCCTTTGGAAAGTGGTCTTTTTGAAATATATTTATTATATTTGGACACATGGATATTTGAGCTAAATTTATGCAATTAAAATAAACAAAAATGTAATTTCCTCAGGCAGGAAAAATTAGGATCAGGTGCACCAAAACAGGTGCAAATGATTAGGAAATCATTAGAGAGTACCTTGGGAGGGTCCAGCCTTCCATAAAGATTAGAAACGTGGTCTGGTTTTAACCATAAGAGGATGTGGTAAAACACCATGCAAATATCAGAAGACCTATCCGAGGCCCTCAAAAGACACATAATTGATGACCATGAGTCTGGGAGTGGGTTACAAATCCATTTCCAAGCCATTCGAAGTACATTATTCCACTGTCCAACAGATCATCTACAAACAGGGAAAATTCCAGACCACTGGCAGTCTAGCTAGGACAGGTCGTCCCACCAAATTCAGCCCAAGAGATGACCGAAAGGTGCTCATAGAAGTCTGTAAGAACCCCAGGGTAACATTAAGGTTTCTACAGGCCTCTCTTGCCACAATCAATATCGAAGTGCATGAGTCAACTGTCAGAAAGAGACTACACAAACATGGCCTACATTCACCTGCTGTTGAGGTGGTACTTTTAACCTGTAGTAAACTTTTGTTGGGTAAATAAATAAAAGATGGATAGGAGATGGTGCAGGCCTGGTGCTTTGTAAGGTGTTGTCTTATCGTGTGGCTGTTAGATTGTTGTTCTACTGCCTCCGTTTGGAGATATTATCTTGGGAACACATGTCTAAAGTTTTTTGTCCTAGGGAGTTGTTCAGTGGGTCCATGCCCACTGATAACGGAGCGTGGCCTGGCCCACGAGAGTCTTTCCTCATGCCAGAAGCTGTCAGGCTGGCACAGGAAACAATTGGGCGTTGTAAGCTCCTTACAGTGGCTACTGTTAATGAGCTGCCCTTAGCTGACTGGACACTCTGGGCTTGTTCCACATTGCAACCACCATTGCAGGCGACTGACTACTCTACAAATCACCTTGTATCATAAGTAGCTACTCATTATTATTTGTAGATCAATCAGTCACAATTTACCCACAATGCATCACGGATGCAGTCAACTCGAACGTGCTCACTCACTCACACAGTAGCAGTGTGGTCCCAAGACAGGTTGATCTGTCTCAACTTTGGGCACAGCAGGGCTTCTAGCCTTTTGTGTAAGGCACTGTCATGTGGTTGACCGGGAAAAGCACCAGTCTTTATCAGAATGACCCCAGCCCAGCGATGAGAATTAGGGATGTCATTAGTTAGATTGATATGACAGGTTCAGCTGAGAACAACACATGGTGCGATTATGCAATTTGACAAAACTGTTGAGCTGGAGGGGAGGGAGGAAAATATCTTGGACTCAACTGACAGATGTTTATTGACAGACCGTCATTCTTCATGTAGTAAATTAGATTTAAATGATTATTCTATGTAATAAAGTCCTGGCCTGTCTGCATGTGCTGTAGTCTAATCCTTGTCCATGTTTCTTCCAGGTCTTCTCCAGTATGGTAGGAATTGGTCAGCCATCGCCAAGATGGTGGGCTCCAAAACTGTGTCCCAGTGCAAGAATTTCTATTTCAACTATAAGAAGAGGCAGAAACTCGACGAGATTCTGCAGCAGCATAAAATGAAATCGGTAATGTCTCATCTTCCTTTCTAGAACAGTTAAATGATCAACTCTTTCAAAGGAAACCTATAGTCTGACCTAGTAATGCACCTATCTTAGTGCAAGCCATTCCTCCTAGTTACAGACAGCAGTAGGCACATTTACCTTGTGGTTCTCATAGCGTGTTGTTCCCAAGCTGCGGTATTTAGTGTGTGTTGGGTTTCACCCAGGAGAGAGAGCGTAAGGCGCGGCGTAAAGGCAAAGCTCTACAAAGTGAAGAGGCCAGTGCCCCGTCTGCTGCCGAGGAGGAGGAGATGGAGGGCTCCGGGGCCAGCGGCAACGAGGAGGAGGCCCCCGAGGATGGAGAAGGTAGAAACAACACACACACTTACAATAATCAACGTCATAGAGGACAGGGAGCCATTGTCAGTATATCGTCCATAAGCACTTTCAGAATACTTCCATTAACCTGTTGCTTCTACTCGGGACGCTTGCGTCCCAACTAGAGCTCTGGAAATGCAAATGCGCTACGCTAAATGCTAATAGTATTAGTTAAAACTCAAAAGTTCATTAAAATACACATGCAGGGTATCGAATTAAAGCTACACTCGTTGTGAATCCAGGCAACAAGTCAGATTTTTAAAATGCTTTTCGGCGAAAGCATGAGAAGCTATTATCTGATAGCATGCAACACCCCAAAAGACCCACAGGGGACGTAAACAAAATAATTAGCATTTCGGCGTTACACAAACCGCACAATAAAATAGAAAACATTCATTACCTTTCACCATCTTCTTTGTTGGCACTCCTAGATGTCCCATAAACACTATTTGGGTCTTTATTTCGATTAAATCGGTCCATATAAAGCCTAGATATCGTTATATGTAGACTGTGTGATAAACGAAAAAAACATTGTTTCAAAACGTAACGTAATTTTTTAAAATTCAAAAAGTCGACGATAAACTTTCACAAAACACTTCGAAATACGTTTGTAATGCAACTTTAGGTATTAGTAAACGTTAATAAGCGATAAAATTCATCAGGAGGCGATCATTAGCTGTCCGTCTGGAAAAATGTCCGGCTAGAAACTCAACGAAAATATCCGGTCCTAGACCGGAGGAGATACGGTGTCCTGCATGTGTTTGACCAAGAAAAAACTCGAAGGGAAATGACAAGACTCTAGACACCGTGTGGAAGCTGTAGGTACTGCAACCTCAGTCAATTAATTGTGGTTCACCTTTATCAATGGGTTCAAGTAGCGCATGGATATATTTTCCCATTTTCAGTGATCAGTTTTTCCTGTGCTTTTCGATGTAAATGCCGTTCTGGTAAAGCCACAGCAGTGATTTAACCAGTTTTTTAAACGTCTGAGTGTTTTCTATCCACACAGACTAAGCAAATGCATATACTATATTCCTGGCATGAGTAGCAGGGCGCTGAAATGTTGCGCGATTTTTAACAGAATGTTCAAAAAAGTAGAGGGTCGACTTAAGAGGTTAACTTGCAATCACTCATTCACATGGACTGATTAGAAACCAGCCATGTACACTTTATGTTGAAACTAGTTTATGAAACCGTTTTCAATCAATTTGAAGGTTATGTTTTTATGATTACGTTATGTGATGACAGTATTTCTTGATTATAAATATCTGGAGTGCCTTGAGTGCTGAAGGAAGAATTAAGTGCAATATGGACTTTTAACAGCATCACAATAATGTCTGTGTAGAACATGGAGTTGAATGCGATTCTGAGAATACAAAGACTGCAATCATCAAAATGAGATTCTGACCATGGGTGCATGGGAATTCAAAGCACTTGGCTAAGACATTCATTATTTAGAAAAATAATTTTTTGCTCTGTATCAAATATTTCCACACATGTGGTCTACATACCAACATCTGCGTTTTTAATTCTAGAATCTTCTTTTGGATCCTGGCTGATTGCTCATATTACTGGTAGACTCATTTAAATACCCTGGGTTGATAACGGCCCCTCAACTCACTTTAGGCCAAATTCGCAATACTGTTAACTGTTATTGCTCGTCGTTTCTAGTATATTAGTAACCTTGGCATCTCAATAGCTCAGTCTTTGCATCTAGAATCAATATTTGTGGGAATACTTCAACAGATTTAGGCTAAATTCCTGGTGATTTGAGTATTTTTTACCCAAAATTAAAATGACATAAAGTGCATTTGGAAAGTAATTCAGACCCATTTACTTTTTCAACATTTTGTTATGTTGAACATTTATTAAATAGTTTTTTCCCCTGAATAAATCTACACACAATACCCCATAATGACAAAGCAAAAACATTATTTTTCCCCCCAGTCCCTGCCACTGAAAAACTCCCACAGAATGATGCTGCTACCACCATGCTTCACTGTAAGGAAGGTGATGAGCAGTGCCAGGTTTCCTCCAGAAGTGACGGTTGGCATTCAGGCCAAACAGTTCAATCTTAATTTAATCAGAACAGAGAATCTTGTTTCTCATGGTCTGAGTGTCCTTTTAGGTGCCTTTTGGCAAACTCTAAGTAGGCTGTCATGTACCTTGTACTGAGGAGTGGCTTCCGTCTGGCCACTCTACCATAAAGGCCTAATTGGTGAAGTGCTGCAGAGATGGTTGTCCTTCTGGAAGGTTCTCCCACCTCTACAGAAGAGCTCTGTCAGAGTGACCACCGGGTTCTTGGTCACCTCCCTGACCAAAGCCCTTCTCCCCCTATTGCTCAGTTTGGCCGGGCAGCCAGCTCTAGGAAGAGTCTTACTGGTTCCAAATTTCTTCCACTTATGAATGATGGAGGCCACTGTATTCTTGGGGACCTTCAATTCTGCAGAAATGTGCCTCGACACAATCCTGTCTTTGAGCTTTACAGACAATTCCTTCAACCTCATGGCTTAGTTTTTGCGCTGACATGCACTGTCAACTGTGGGACCTTATATAGACAGGTGTGTGCCTTTCCAAATCATGTCCGATCAGTTTAATTTACCACAGGTGCTCCAATCAAGTTGTAGAAACATTTCAAGGATGGTGAATGGAAACAAGATGCACCAGAGCTCAATTTGGCGTCTCATAGCAAAGGGTCGGAATACTTATGTAAATAACATATTTCTGTTTTTTATTTTCAAAAGGCCTGTTTTCGGGCCTCCTTGGTGGCGCAGTGGTCTAGGGCACTGCATCGCAGCGCTAGCTATGCCACCAGAGACTCTGGGTTCGCGCCCAGGCTCTGTCGCAGCCGGCCTTGACCGGGAGGTCCGTGGGGCGACACACAATTGGCCTAGCGTCGTCCGGGTTAGGGAGGGTTTGGCCGGTAGGGATATCCTTGTATCATCGCGCACCAGCGACTCCTGTGGCGGGCCGGGCGCAGTGCACGGTGTGCACTGCGTCCTCCGACACATTGGTGCGGTTGGATGCGCTCTGTGTTAAGAAGCAGTGTGGCTTGGTTGGGTTGTGTTTCGAAGGACGCATGGCTTTCGACCTTCGTCTCTCCCGAGCCGGTACGGGAGTTGTAGCGATGAGACAAGATAGTAATTACTAACAATTGGATACCATGAAATTGGGGAGAAAAGGGGGGTAAATGTTTTATTTTTTATTTTTGTGTAAAAGCCTGTTTTCACTTTGTCATTATGGGGTATTGTGTGTAGATTGATGAGGGGAAAAAACTATTTTATTTTAGAATCAGGCTGTAACCTAACAAAATGTGGAAAAAGTCAAGGGGTCTGAATACTTTACGAATGCTACATTGCCGACCCCTGATGTAGTAATTTGTTGATATACCTATAGTCTCAGTTACCAGAATAGAGCTGGGAAGTCCCAGGGTATTCCCTCCACGTTCAAAATTGTTTTTGTGTTCTCCCTCATTGTACAGTGAAAGCCAATTAGGTGGAAAGTGGCATTTTGAGAAATCTGGTTTTAGAGAAAGATGGGGCACAAGAGAGAGGGAAGTGAAAGAGGACGAGGATTTTACATGATAGCAAGATGGCACCGATAGACATGGTTGCCCTGTTCATGGCTCCTAAGCAACTTTGCTGTATTTTGTTTTATTACTGCACTGTTGGATTTTGCTACACTCGCAGTAACATCTGCTAAATATCTGTATGCGATCAATAACATTTGATTTTGATTTACTAGATTACTACTCAGCTAGGCAGCCAATGTAATATCTGCAGTCTTTCATTCTTTATCTGTCCTTCTCGCTCTCCTTTACCAGGTGGTGCTAACAACAGCTCTGACACAGAGAGCCTGCCCTCTCCGCGTTCCTCTGAGGACAGCAAGCCTAAAGAGGAGGGTAGTGGTGGGGTCAAAGCTGGCTCAAACTCTGGGGACAAGGAGGCCTCAGGTTCCCACATGGGCCAGCAAGGAGATGAGAAACCCCCAGGAGAAGTGGGGAAGGCCATCAAGCAGGAGGTGAAGACGGAGGCAGAGGAGGGCAGCAAGGAGCAGCCAAGCGAATCCACAGACCGAGACATGAAGCCCCCCACTGCAGATGCAGAGGAGAGCAAGAGCTCATCCAAGAGCTCCAAGAGGGACCATGGGCCCAAGACGGGCTCCCACGCAGACAGTGACTCTAGTGCCACCTGCAGCGCGGACGAGTTGGAGGAGTTGGATAGTACAGAGAAGAACAGGTGGGGGCTCAGGGCTAGGTGAGGTAGGGGGATTGCATGTGAGAGCTCAGGGCTGGGGGTTGCATGTGAGGGCTCAGGGCAGGGTAGGGTGGGGTTTCATGTGAGGGCTCAAGGCTGGGTGGGGTAGGGGGTTGCATGTGGGGACTCGAAGCTTGGGTGGGTGGGGGTTACATGTGGGGCTCAGGAATGGGTGGGGGGTTATAGGTGTGGGCTCAGGGCTGGGGGCTGTTCAAAATTCATTTGTCACACACACATTTTTAGCAGATGTTATTGCAGGTGTAGTGAAATGCTTGTGTTCCTAGCTCCAACAGTACAGTAGTATCTAACAATTTACAACAATACACACAAATCTACAGTAAAATAATGGATATTAGGATAAACAATGTCGGAGTGGCATTGACTAAGGTGGGGGGGGGGTAATTCTGGTTTCCCCACTGCAGCGAGACCTACATCTGGAGTGTGGAAGGGAAGAGGGGAAGAGTGTCACTAGTGTTCTTCTGTATAGCCCTAAGATGTCAAGCAATTTGTGGCCAATACTCTACAACAATCATCAACATAAACTCTATCTGCCTTTGTGAGTGTGTGCATATGTACTAGAGCTGGGTGATATGTACAAAGCCCTTTTAACGATAACTCTAAAGATATGTTTTTAACATTAATGTGCACACAGTTACTTTTTCATATTACCCTTAAAACCACCACTACTACAACTTTAAATTCTGAAGATCAGTTGTCCTGTTAGCTGTCGCCTATAGTGACAGACTTCACCTTTCTCTTCATCATCAAACAATATTGTTCTAGTATAGGCAACTTGTCATTATCGATATCAGTAAAATGTCCTCATTTTGTATGTACCTGCGTGCTTCTGTCTGAGTGTGTTTGCCTGCAAGCGCAAATGTGTGTGTCAAAGATGTGGGCTGACGGCTTGGGGGAGTGGTGATTCGTCCTGCAGTGTTTGCATGGTATTTGTTCTGTTTTTTCCATGACAGCAGACTGCAAGTATTGGCAGAGCCTAGGGAAACGTTGCCCTCTGTGCCAAAGCAAACAATGGGAGGGAGTGTGTGTGCTCCCCAGTCTCTTGTTTGTGTGTGGCAGAGTATCTTTGTGGGTTTGTATGAGTGTATCTGCGAGTGGGGGATGGGTGGTTAGGCATGTGGGATGGAAACACAATCAGAACCTCTGCTCTCTTTGTGTTTTCATAGTGCGAGATTCTGCTCCAGGTCAATCTGTGTTTATTGGGAAAGCAAATAAAAGAATCTGGGTTGTGGCCATATTAAGGAATGCGTGGGACATCCATTGGCATGCTACTGAATGGGGAACTCTGTGTTCTAGTTACTTCTCTCTCTTGCTCTCTCCTCTACTTCTCTCTCTGTCTCTGTCTCCTTCTCTCCCTGTCCAGGATGACGTCTCCCAGCCGTCCCAGCCTGCTGAACTATGCTCATGATGGGGTCATCTCCTCCCCCCTGCAAAAGCCCATGGACCTGAAGCAGCTCAAACAGAGGGCTGCTGCCATCCCCCCTATTGTGAGTCTTACCACTTTCTGTGTGAGTCAGTGCATCCCCCTCCTCTCGTTACACGCCAGGGCCACAGCCTGTATCTTTGTCTCCTCCATCCTTGGAAAGCATATGGAAGCCAGCCAGGTAGAATCAGTAACAGATAAGTCCTTGGATTAGTCCAGCCTGGTCATTCTACCCCCTAGTGGTATTAAGGCCAGCCCTCCTGTAATGAAAATACTGCTTCTTACACAGATAACAGCATGGCGAGTAAAATGATTAAGCCCTATCATATTTGTATTAGATAAGCAGGCCAGCTGGAGGAGAAGGGGATACATTGACCCAGATGAGAAATGAGGTGCCAGGCATTAGGGAAAATAAGAGGAACCGGGTCATTAGATGTGGGATCTCCCGGGTGTATATTGTTTGTATGTGTATCTGTTGCTCACCAGGCTTCTCTCTCCTGTGTGTGCAGATGCCGGATGGTGGACCTCGGGGTGGGTGTAGTAAGGCTGAGCTGCCCCCCCATGCCCTGGCTCTCTACCAGCATCAGATCACCATGGCTCATGGAGAGTCCTCCCAGGAGGCCAAGCAGCATGCAGGTCAGCCCAGCAAACAGCACCCCTACCCAGCGCAGGGGGACCCCCATAACATCAGCAGCCCCCGCGTCCACCCACGCAGCCCCTCCGCCAGCGACAAGGACGGTACGAACATCAGCCCTCTCTCTCCCTAGCTCCTCTCACCCTCCTGCTCAGTCTAAACACAACTCCCTCCTTCAGCTAAACTGTTACTTTGATTCTACGTTGGTGCTATTGTTTAGAAGCTCCTGGTAGCTCTGGATGATTCCATGCTTACTTGAGGACTCTGTCAGTTCCACAGTGTGTTGTCTAAAGTACTGGTATTGATTGTTGGGCTCACAGTCAGGTATAACCATGTAGCGGGATCTGTGTTAAGTTCAGTCTTGGATATCATTGTGGAGTAGTGCTCCATGTGAGTTACTAGACCTATCCAGACCTAGTCTTATTTAGAAGTTAATTAGCAGATGTTTACACAAAATTCTCCACTGTTGAGCTGGAGTTATAAATAGTCAGACAGACATAGAGGACTGAAGAGTTTCCATCTGGGGATTCGAGCTGCATGGACATAGGGCTGGGCGGTATACCGTTTTATGCCATATACCGGTATTGATGCACGGACCGGTGTGGGTTTTTACTTTACCTTCTATAACGGTATTAGAATTTTTGGTTTGTTAAATGTGATACGTAGTGTGTGACGTCCATTTTTATAGTTTACTTCGCTACTTGAGTCATCTCTCTCCACTCTCTCTCTCTCTATGCCACTTTCCACACAGACCTAGCCATGGCTCCTGTCACTCAAGGAGAACATTTGATGTTCCTCGACCACAAGACACTTGCGTTCAGTCTGCATGGTCAATGCAGCATATGCAACAATGTTGATGACAATGATGCAGTTGTCACTTTGCTTCTTAATATAAAT
This sequence comes from Oncorhynchus nerka, assembly GCF_034236695.1. Lineage (NCBI taxonomy): Eukaryota > Metazoa > Chordata > Actinopteri > Salmoniformes > Salmonidae > Oncorhynchus > Oncorhynchus nerka. Next base: position 28,074,989 of record NC_088422.1, on the reverse strand, counting down.
CTACCAGCATTCTATAATTACACTCTTAGCTTGTGTTTCTTACATCTGCAAACAGCTAGTTTAGCAAGTTATTCCTAAATCTTGTGAGCTGCTGATTGTTAGCCGCTAAAGCTAATTGCTAGCTAGCCAATAAATGTACTGAGTAAAAGCAAATGTAGCTAGCTAATACAGCCTGATAATAATAGTGATGGTGTAGACCTAAATCAGCATCTTATTTGTGCAACAGTATCTTCTAGATTAAAGAGGAATACGCAAAACAAGAATATGTTAGCTACATGAAGTAGCTAAGAGAGAACATTCAATGTAGCCAAAGATTATAGGGTCCCCTAGGAAACACCTATCAACACTTTAGTTCCTACCCTGTCATAATAACTCCTCCCTGGCATTTTCCTTAGTTGTCATGTCAAACAACACTGTATTAAAAGTGTGCAATATTCGAACTATATAACTACAATAGACATATTATTTCCATGATTCCAACAGTTAACCCAAGTGTTTTGCTCTAAATCGCAAGTCAAATTGCAACATTTGGTGAAAAATAAGGCCCAGATTGCTTGCTCAAATCGTGCAGCCCTACGTGGCAGTGTGGAAATTATGTCAAATGCAGAAATTGATGGAAATTATTTTAAAAATTGTGTTTAAGTTGAATTGAACAGTATAAAACAATCAGAATACATACACCTTAGCCAGATACATTTAAACTCAGTTTTTCACAAATTCCTGTCTTAGTAAAAATTCCCTGTGTTAGGTCAATTAGGATCACTACTTTATTTTAAGAATGTGAAATGTCAGTAGAATAGTAGAGAGAATGATTTATTTCAGCTTTTATTTCTTTCATCACATTCCCAGTGGGTCAGAAGTTTACATACACTCAATTAGTATTTGGTAGTGTTGCCTTTAAATTGTTTAACTTGAGTCAAATGTTTTGGGTAGCCTTCCACAAGCTTCCCACAATATGTTGGGTGGATTTTGGCCCATTCCTCCTGACAGAGCTGGTGTAACTGAGTCAGCTTTGTAGGCCTCCTTGCTCGCACACGCTCAGTTATGCCCACAAATTTGCTACGGGATTGAGGTCAGGGCTTTGTGATGGCCACTCCAATACCTTGACATTGTTGTCCTTAAGCCATTTTGCCACAACTTTGGAAGTATGCTTGGGGTCATTGTCCATTTGGAAGACCCATTTTTGACCAAGCTTTAACTTCGTGACTGATGTCTTGAGATGTTGCTTCAATATATCCACATCATTTTCCATCCTCATGATTCCTTACATTTTGTGAAGTGCACCAGTCCCTCCTGCAGCAAAGCACCTACACAACATGATGCTGCCAACCCCGTGCTTCACGGTTGGGATGGTGGTGTTCGGCTTGCAAGCCTCCCCCTTTTTCCTCCAAACATAACGATGGCCAAACAGTTCTATTTTTGTTTCATCAGTCCAGAGGACATTTCTCCAAAAAGTACGATCTTTGTCCCCATGTGCAGTTGCAAACCGTAGTCTGGCTTTTTTATGGCGGTTTTGGAGCAGTGGCTTCTTCCTTGCTGAGTGGTCTTTCAGGTTATGTGAATATAGGACTCGTTTTACTGTGGATATAGATACTTTTGTACCTGTTTCCTCCAGCATCTTCACAAGGTCGTTTGCTGTTGTTCAGGGATTGATTTGCACTTTTCGCATCAAAGTACGTCCATCTCTAGGAGACAGAACACTTCTCCTTCCTGAGCGGTATGACGGCTGCGTGGTCCCATGGTGTTCATACTTACATACTATTGTTTGTACAGATGAACGTGGTACTTTCAGGCGTTTGGAAATTACTCCCAAGGATGACCCAGACTTATGGAGGTCTATAATTTTTTTCTGGGGTCTTGGCTGATTTCTTTTGATTTTCCCATGATGTCAAGCAAAGAGGCAGAGTTTGAAGGTAGGCCTTGAAATACATCCACAGGTACACCCCCAATTGACTCAAATTATGTCAATTAACCTATCAGAAGCGTCTAAAGCCATGACATCATTTTCTGGAATTTTCCATGCTGTTTAAAGGCACAGTGATACAGGGAATTATAAGTGAAATATTCTGTGTGTAAATTGTTGGAAAAAGTACTTGTGTAATGCACTAAGTTGATGTCCTAACCGACTTGCCAGAACTAAAGTTTGTTAACAACAAATTTGTGGAGTGGTTGAAAAACAAATTTTAATGACTCCAACCTAAAGTGTATGTAAACTTCCAACTTCAACTGTATGTGTTGCCATCCTAGGGTCACGCACTACTCATGAAGCAAATTTAGAACTTTTATTATTAAAAAACATAAAATACCGTCAAATACCGTCAATTAAATTTAAAAAATCAGCGATATAATATTTGGTCATATCGCCCAGCCCTACATGGACATATGTACGCGTGACTGTGTGTGTGAGTGTGATGTATGTGATCAGCTGCAGTATGTCTGTGTCCCTGCAGAGCTGGAAGGCAACGAGAGGTGGCTGCAGACTCTACTTCACGGATTACGTAGGTTCACACCCCGCCCCACCCCAATCTATCCCTAACTCATACCCCTTTGCCCAACACACACCTAGCTAAATTCACTTCCTCAGTGGGATTGTGTGTGTAACACTATTCGAAGGTTTGGCAGTGTGTGTGCCGTGGCTGTGTGGAGCAGCGTTGCTGTGTGGCTGACTGCACAGACGCTGCCTGGCTGCACTCCTTGCTATGATGATGATGATAGTAATGATGATGATGAGGAGAAGGAGCATAAAAAGCTAGCGCTGACCAAGGGATGGTTCTCAGCTTCCAGAAAGATAGCAATTACCCCCCATCCCTTACCGTTTGTGTGTGTGTTTGTCCCGTCTTGCAGATAAGTCCCGGGCCTTCTCTCCTCATGGTGACCCTAAGAAGCAGCCGGTGGGGCCAGAGGACCTGAGGGCCACTACCCTGGGCCGGCCCATCATGTCCCCCTACCCAATGTCCCATCGAGACATGGCCAAGCTCAGCCACGACCAGCACCTACTCCACTATAACTCCTGTGAGTCCCACTTACGGCTGTTACGTTGACCACAGTCAAATTCCACGTGGCCGTTTAGTTGTGGTAACTAGGCTTCTCCAAGATCTGATGCTGCTGTTGGTCATTAGTGGCCTCCCAAATGTGCTAATCCCTGGTACCCAGCACCCTAATCTATGGATTTCTCGGTGCAGGGATTGAGCCAGGCCCAGCCAATCAGAATTTGTTTGTTTTTTTCCACAAAAGGGCTTTATTACAGACATAAATACTCGTCAGTTTCATCAGCTGTCTGGGTAGCTGGTCTCAGATGATCCTGCAGATGAAGAAGCCAGATGTGGAAGTCCTGCGCTGGCGTGTTTACACGTGGTCTGCAGTTCTGACACCGGTTGGACATATAGCCAAATTCTCAAAAATGACATTGGAGGCGCCTTAGGATAGAAAAATGAACATTAAATTCTCTGGCAACAGCTGTGGTGGACATTCCTGCAGTCAGCATGCCGATTGCACGCTCCCTCAAAACAGACATATGTGGCTTTGTGTTGTGTGACAAAACTGCACATTTTAGAGTGGCTTTTTATTGTCCCCAGCCCAATGTGCACCTGTGTAATGGTCATGCTGTTTAATCAGCTTCTTGATATGCACACCTGTCATGTGGATGGATTATTTTGGCAAAGGCGAAATGCTCACTAACAGGAATGTAAACAATTTTGTGCACAACATTTGAGAGAAATAAGCTTTTTGTGTATGGACAATTTCTGGGATCTTTTATTTCAGCTCATGAAACATGGGACCAACACTTTACATGTTGCGTTTATGTTTTTGTTCAGTTTAGATTTATTTATCAACTTTCCTAATATTAAGCACATTGTTTTGCTTTACAGCGGGAGTATAGCGTACCTGGCAGGCATGAAAATAAACCACGGGAAAAGCGTCCTCCATTCACTATTTAAGTGGTTAGATGACATCTATTTTTTACCCCCGTGACCCTGTTCTGAGACAAGTTCATGATAATGGTCCATTCTAAATCAAAACTAATTTCACACACACACTGCCGTTCAAAAGTTTGGGGTCACTTAGAAATGTCCTTGGTTTTGAAAGATTAGCACATTTTTTGTCCATTTAAAATAACATCAAATTGATCAGAAATACAGTGTAGACATTGTTAATGTTGTAAATGACTATTGTAGCTGGAAACGGCTGATGTTTAATGGAATAGCTACATAGGCGTACAGAGGCCTATTATCATCAACCATGACTCCTGTGTTCCAGTGGCACGTTTCGTTAGCTATTTTTATTTTTTATTTCACCTTTATTTAACACGGTAGGCCAGTTGACAACAAGTTCTTATTTACAACTGCGACCTGGCCAAAATAAAGCAAAGCAGTGCGACAAAAACAACACCACAGAGTTACACATGAACAAACATACAGTCAATAACACAAAAGAAAAGAAAATTACAGTGTGTGCAATTGTAGAAGATTAGGGAGGTAAGGCAATAAATATGTCATAGAGGTGAAATAATTACAATTTAGCATTAACACTGGAGTGATGTGCAGATGATGATGTGCAAGTAGAGATACTGGGGTGCAAAAGAGCAAGAAGATAAATAACAATATGGGATGAGGTAGTTGGTTGTGCTATTTACAGATTGGCTGTGTACAGGTACATTGATTGGTAAGCTGCTCAGACAGCTGATGCTTAAAGTTAGTGAGGGAGATATACGTCTCCAGCCAGTGATTTTTGCAATTCGTTCCAGTCATTGGCAGCAGAGAACTGGAAGGAAAGGTGGCCAAAGGAAGTGTTTGCTTTGGGGATGACCAGTGAAATATACCTGCTGGAGCGTGTGCTATGGGTGGGTGTTGCTATGGTGACCAGTGAGCTGAGATAAGGTGGGGCTTTACCTAACAAAGACTTATAGATGACCTGGAGCCAGTGGGTTTGGCGACGAATATGTAGCGAGGTCGCAGTGGTGGGTAGTATATGGGGCTTTGGTGACAACTTATGGCACTGTGATAGACCACATCCAATTTGCTGAGTAGAGTGTTGGAGGCTATTTTGTAAATGACATCGCCGAAGTCAAGGATCGGTAGGATAGTCACTTTTACGAGGGTATGTTTGGCAGCATGAGTGAAGGAGGCTTTGTTGCGAAATAGGAAGCAGATTTTAGATTTAATTTTGGATTGAAGATGCTTAATGTGAGTCTGGAAGGAGAATTTTACAGTCTAACCAGACACCTAGGTATTTGTAGTCGGGCGGCCGGGTTTGGGCAGCAATTGGTTGAAGAGCATGCATTTAGTTTTACTAGCATTTAAAAACAGTTGGAGACCACGGAAGGAGTGTTGTATGGCATTGAAGCTTGTTTGGAGGTTTGTGTCCAAAGAAGGGCCAGATGTATACAGAATGATGTCGTCTGCATAGAGGTGGATCAGAGAATCACCAGCAGCAAGAGCGACATCATTGATATATACAGAGAAAAGAGTCGGCCCGAGAATTGAACCCTGTGGCACCACCATAGAGACCGCCAGAGGTCCAGACAACAGGCCCTCCGATTTGACACACTGAACTCTATCTGAGAAGTAGTTGGTGAACCAGGCGAGGCAGTCATTTGAGAAACCTAGGCTATTGAGTCTGCCGATAAGAATGCGGTGATTGGTAGAGTCAAAAGCCCTGGCGAGGTCGATGAAGACGGCTGCACAGTACTGTCTTTTATCGATGGCAGTTATGATATCGTTCGGGACCTTGAGTGTGGCTGAGGTGCACCCATGACCAGCTCGGAAACCAGATTGCATAGTGGAGAAGGTACGGTGGGATTCGGAATCGTTGGTGATCTGTTTGTTAACTTGGCTTTCGAAGATTTTAGGAAGGCTGGGCAGGATGGATATACAGTTGAAGTCGGAAGTTTACATACACCTTAGCCAAATACACTGCTCAAAAAAATAAAGGGAACACTTAAACAACTCAATGTAACTCCAAGTCAATCACACTTCTGTGAAATCAAACTGCCCACTTTAGAAGCAACACTGATTGACAATAAATTTCACATGCTGTTGTGCAAATGGAATAGACAACAGGTGGAAATTATAGGCAATTAGCAAGACACCCCCAATAAAGGAGTGGTTCTGCAGGTGGTGACCACAGACCACTTCTCAGTTCCTATGCTTCCTGGCTGATGTTTTGGTCACTTTTGAATGCTGGCGGTGCTTTCACTCTAGTGGTAGCATGAGACGGAGTCTACAACCCACACAAGTGGCTCAGGTAGTGCAGCTCATCCAGGATGACACATCAATGCGAGCTGTGGCAAGAAGGTTTGCTGTGTCTGTCAGCGTAGTGTCCAGAGCATGGAGGCGCTACCAGGAGACAGGCCAGTACATCAGGAGATGTGGAGGAGGCCGTAGGAGGGCAACAAACCAGCAGCAGGACCGCTACCTCCGCCTTTGTGCAAGGAGGAGCAGGAGGAGCACTGCCAGAGCCCTGCAAAATGACCTCCAGCAGGCCACAAATGTGCATGTGTCTGCTCAAACGGTCAGAAACAGACTCCATGAGGGTGGTATGAGGGCCTGACGTCCACAGGTGGGGGTTGTGCTTACAGCCCAACACCGTGCAGGACGTTTGGCATTTGCCAGAGAACACCAAGATTAGCAAATTCGCCACTGGCGCCCTGTGCTCTTCACCGATGAAAGCAGGTTCACACTGAGCACGTGACAGAGTCTGGAGACGCTCTGCTACCTGCAACATCCTCCAGCATGACCGGTTTGGCGGTGGGTCAGTCATGGTGTGGGGTGGCATTTCTTTGGGGGCAGCACAGCCCTCCATGTGCTGGCCAGAGGTAGCCTGACTGCCATTAGGTACCGAGATGAGATTCTCAGACCCCTTGTGAGACCATATGCTGGTGCGGTTGGCCCTGGATTCCTCCTAATGCAAGACAATGCTAGACCTCATGTGGCTGGAGTGTGTCAGCCGTTCCTGCAGGAGGAAGGCATTGACGCTATGGACTGGCCCGCCCGTTCCCCAGACCTGAATTCAATTGAGCACATCTGGGACATCATGTCTCGCTCCATCCACCAACGCCATGTTGCACCACAGACTGTCCAGGAGTTGGCGGATGCTTTAGTCCAGGTCTGGGAGGAGATCCCTCAGGAGACCATCCACCACCTCATCAGTAGCATGCCCCAGGCATTGTAGGGAGGTCATACAGGCACGTGGAGGCCACACACACTACTGAGCCTCATTTTGACTTGTTTTAAGGACATTACATCAAAGTTGGATCAGCCTGCAGTGTGGTTTTCCACTCATTTTGAGTGTGACTCCAAATCCAGACCTCCATGGGTTGATACATTTGATTTCCATTGATAATTTCTGTGTGATTTTGCTGTCAGCACATTCAACTATGTAAAGAAAAAAGTATTTACTAAGAATATTTCATTCATTCAGATCTAGGATGTGTTATTTTAGTGTTCCCTTTATTTTTTTGAGCAGTGTACATTTAAACTCAGTTTTTCACAATTCCTGACATTTAATCCTAGTAAAGATTCCCTGTCTTAGGTTAGTTAGGATCACCACTTTATTTTAAGAATGTGAAATGTCAGAATAATAGTAGAGAGAATGATTTATTTCAGCTTTTATTTCTTTCATTACATTCCCAGTGGGTCAGAAGTTTAATTAGTATTTGGTAGCGTTGTCTTTAAATAGTTTAACTTGGGTCAAACGTTTTGGGTAGCCTTCCACAAGCTTCCCACAATAAGTTGGGTGAATTTTGTCCCATTCCTCCTGACAAAGCTGATGTATCTGAGTCATGTTTGTAGGCCTCCTTGCTCGCACATTCTTTTTCAGTGCTGCCCACAAATTTTCTATGGGATGAGGTCAGGGTTTTGTGATGGCCACTCCATTACTTTGACTTTGTTGTCCATTTTCAACAACTTTGGAAGTATGCTTGGGGTCATTGTCCATTTGGAAGACCAATTTAACTTCCTGGCTGATGTCTTGAGATGTTGCTTATCCACATAATTTTCCATCCTCATGACGCCATCTATTTTGTGAAGTGCACCAGTCCCTCCTGCAGCAAAGCACCCTCACAACATGATGCTGCCACCCCCGTGCTTCACGGTTGGGATGGTGTTCTTCGGCTTGCAAACCACCCCATTTTTGTTTAGGGATTGATTTGCACTTTTCGCATCAAAGTACGCTCATCTCTAGGCGACAGAACACGTCTCCTTCCTGAGCGGTATGACCGCTGCGTGGTCTCATGGGGTTTATACTTGCGTACTATCGTTTGTATAGATGAACGTGGTACCTTCAGGCGTTCGGAAATTGCTCCCAAGGATGAACCAGACTTGTGGAGGTCTACAATTTTTTTTCTGAGGTCTTGGCTGATTTATTTTGATTTTCCCATGATGTCAAGCAGACGCACTGCATTTGAAGGTAGGCTTTGAAATACATCCACAGGTACACCTCCTAACCCACTTGCCACAACTCTAGTTTGTTAACAAGAAATGAAAACGAGTTTAAATGACTCCAACCTAAGTGTATGTAGACTTCTGACTTCAACTGTAGGTCTATACCAGTTTGTGTCTCGAGTGTATCCCCATTTGAAGAGGGGGATGACCGTGGCAGCTTTCCAATCTTTGGGTATCTCAGACGATACGAAATAGAAGTTGATCAGGCTAGTAATAGGGGTTGCATCAATTTTGGCGGATAATTTTAGAAAGAGCGGGTCCAGATTGTCTAGCCCAGCTGATTTGTAAGGATCCAGATTCTGCAGCTCTTTCAGAACATCAGCTGTCTGGATTTGGGTGAAGGACAAGCCGGGGGGCAGGTTTCTTTTGGGGTGCAGAGCTGTTGGCCGGGCTAGGGGTAGCCAGGTGGAAAGCATGGCCAGCCGTAGAAAAGTGCTTCTTGAAATGAACGATTATCGTAGATTTATCGGTGGTGACAGTGTTTCCTAGCCTCAGTGCAGTGGGCAGGTGGGAGGAGGTGCTCTTATTCTCCATGGACTTTACAGTGTCCCAGAAATCTTTGGAATTAGTGCTACATTATGCAAATTTCTGTTTGAAAAAGCTAGCCATAGCTTTCTTAAGTGACTGTGTGTATTGGTTCCTATCTCCCTTGAAAAGTTCACATTGCGCGGGCTATTTGATGCTAATGCACATCACCACAGGATGTTTTTGTGCTGGTCAAGTCTGGGGTGAACCAAGGGCTATATCTGTTCTTAGTTCTACATTTTTCGAATGGGGCATGCTTATTTAAGATGTTGAAGAAAGCACTTTTAAAGAGCAACCAGGCATCCTCTACTAACGGGATGTGGTCAATATCCTTCCAGGATACCTGGGCCAGGACGATTAGAAAGGCCTGCTCGCTGAAGTGTTTTAGAGAGTGTTTGACAGTCATGAGGGGTGGTCTTTGACCGCGGACCCTTTACGGGCGCAAGCAATGAGGCAGTGATCACTGAGATCCTGGTTGAAGACAGCAGAGGTGTATTTAGAGGGCAAGTTAGTCAGGAGGGTACCCGTTGTTACGGATTTAGGGTTGTACCTGGTAGGTTCCTTGATCATTTGTGTGAGATTGAGGGCATCTAGCTTAGATTGTAGGACGGCCGGGATGTTAATCATATCCCAGTTTAGGTCACCTAACAGTACGAACTCTGAAGATAGATGGGGGGCAATTAAAACACATATGGTGTCCAGGGCACAGGTGGGGGCTGAGGGGGGTCTATAACAAGCGGCAATGGTGAGAGACTTGTTTCTGGAAAGTTGGATTGTTAAAAGTAGAAGCTGAATTGTTTGGGCACAGACCTGGATAGCATGACAGAACTCTGCAGTAGATTGCAACTCCGCCCCCTATGGCAGTTCTATCTTGTCGGAAAATGTTGTAGTTGGGGATGGACATTTCAGGATTTTTGGTGGCCTTCCTAAGCCAGGACATCAGGGTTGGCGGAGTATGGTGAAGCAATGAATATAACAAACTTAGGGAGGAGGCTTCTGATGTTAACATGCATGAAACTAAGGCTTTTACGGTTACGGAAGTCAACAAATGAGAGCACCTGGGGAATGGGAGTGGTGCTGGGGGCTGCAGGGCCTGGGTTAACCTCTACATCACCAGAGGAACAGAGGAGGAGTAGGATAAGGGTACGACTGAAGGCTATAAGAACTGGTCGTCTAGTGCGTTCGGAACAGAGAGTAAAAGGAGCAGAATTCTGGGCGTGGAAGAATAGATTCGAGGCATAATGTACAGACGAGTATGGTAGGATGTGAGTACAGTGGAGGTAAACCTAGGCATTGAGTGATGATGAGAGGTTTTGTCTCTAGAGGAACCAGTTAAGCCAGGTGAGGTCACCGCATGTGTGTGGGGTGGGACAAAAAGGCTATCTAAGGCATATTGGGCAGGGCTGGGGGGCTCTACAGTGAAATAAGACAACAATCACTAACCATAACAGCAATAGACAAGGCATATTGACATTAGGGAGAGGCATGTGTAGCCGAGTGATCATAGGGTCCAATGAGTAGCAATATAGGTGAGTCAGGGAGCCGATTCAGTAGTCTCTACTACGCAAGGCGAGCTGGAGACACGGCGATTCAGACTGCTAGCGGACCGGGGCTTGCAGATAGGCCTTCGGTGACATCGCAACAGATGACCCTATTGAAACCACTTCGGACGAATACGTTGGCAGACCAGTCGTGATGGATCGGCAGTGCTCCGTGTCGGCAGTAAAGGGTCCAGGCCAATTGGCAAAATAGGTATTGCAGCCCAAGAATTGGCTGGTGGACCTCCTCTGCTTGCCGGGAGATGGGCCTAGCTCGAGTCTAACCGGTTCCTTCTTCTGGGACGTAGACGTTATCCAGGAGTAGCCACTCGGATTGCAGCTAGCTAGCTGCGATGATCCGGTGGAGAGGTTCAGGGCTTGCAGTCGGAATCAGGAGATGTGGTAGAGAAAAAGCAGTCTGATATGCTCTGAGTTGATATCGCGCTGTGCAGACTGGCAGGTATTGACCGAGCTTAGGCTTACTGGTGTCCGAGTTAACGGTGAAGACCTCTAGCAGTGGCTAACTGACTGCTAGTTAGCTGGCTAGCTTCTGATGGGAGTTCCGGTTCTAAAGTATAAAAATAGCAGATCCGTACCACATTGGGTGAGGTGGGTTGTAGGAGAGTATATTCAGTCCGTAGATGGAAAGTGAGATAAAAATATATACGAAATAAAAGCGAGGTAAGAAAAACATTTACGGGACGGGACAAGGCAAAACACACGTCCGACTGCTACGCCATCTTGGAACCAAGTTTATCATTTTAAAATGCTAATTCATCATTATAAAACCCTTTTGCAATTATGTTAGCACAGCTGCAAACTGTTGTCCTGATTAAAGAAGCAATAAAATGGTCATTTTAGACTAGTTCAGTATCAGGGGCATCAGTACTGATGAGTTCGATTACAGGCTCAAAATGCCAGAAACAATAAAAAATGCCAGAAACAACAACAATTTCTTCTGAAACTCATCAGTCTATTCTTGTTCTGAGAAAGGAAGGCTATTCCATGCGAGAAATTGCCAAGAAACTGAAATCTCGTACAACGCTGCATACTGCTCCCTTCACAGAACAGCGCAAACTGGCTCTAACCAGAATAAAAAGAGGAGTGGGAGGCCCCGGTGCACAACTGAGCAAGAGGACAAGTACATTAGTGTCTAGTTTGAGAAACAGACACCTCACAAGTCCTCAACTGGCAGCTTCATTAAATAGTACCATCAAAACACCAGTCTCAACATCAACAATGAAGGCGACTCCAGGATGCTGGCCTTCTTGTGACAAAACTCACACTCATTCTTATGTTTAATAAATGTATTGTATAGTGTGTGTGTGGCAGGCTTACAATGATGGCAAAAAAACAACATTTGAGAGTGCGAGAGGGGGTACACAGCTGGAGGTTGAATGTTTGAAGGGGTACGGGACTATAAAAAGTTTGGGAACCACTGGCCTAGCCCATAGGGCCTATATGTTTTGATAAGGTTTGTATCACAACTAAAGTGGCCAAAATTTCTTAAAGTTAAGCACGTTAATCCGTGTAGAGCCTAACTGGCATACATAGGCGGCATACATAGGCGGCGTGTGAAGATCATTTTCACCGTAAAAATGCAACTTTTATAATAAGGAATTACGTAATCGCGTTTGCGGTCACTTTGGATAACAGTGTTTCGCTGCTAATTGATTGCATTTTGGAACATTCGCGCTTATAGCCTTTCTGCACAAATGTCAAGAAATAGAAATATCCTTATAGTTTATCAACATTTTAAGATTAACGTTCTGATCGTTTGCATCAGCCACAGGTTTTTTTGATGCTAGTGGTTGTATTAATTTGTTATCTATCGCATTCCACAAGGTAGCCTAGCCTAGTGGCAGGTAGCCTAGTGGTTAGAGCGTTGGGCCAGTAACCGAAAGGTGGATCGAATCCCAGAGCTGACGAGGTAAAAATCTGTCGTTTTGCCCCTGAGCAAGGCAGTTAACCCAGTGTTCCCCGGGCGCCGAAGACATGGATGTCGATTAAGGCATCCCCCCGCACATCTCTGATTCAGAGGGGTTGGTTAAAATGTGGGAGACGCATTCAGTTGTACAGCTGACCTGGTATCACCCTTTCCCTTTCCCAACTGTCCCAGAGTATGTTTGGAATATTTATTTCTTGCACAGAAAGACAAGTTGACCAATTGAATAGGTAAACTTTTGTACTATGGTGGATTGACATAGGCTATAGCTTTTGCTGTTTGTAAGGCTTACTCATCTTATTTGCTAACGTAAAGTTCTGTAGGCCAATATGCGCCTCGGAATTCGATAAGAAGGATCCGCGCAGTTGCGTCCCCAATGTGTCTGTCTCACTTGTAGCCTACTTCTTAGCTGAGATGCCTGTGAGAATGACCCGATCACGTGACAGGTGTTGGCTAATAAGAATTGAGATATCTGAGAGCCATGTGAGTTAGAAGTGCTTTGACTGTCCACAGTCCCACTACAACCCCTCTATTCCCCAGACCTTCCCTACCTTACTATTATTCCCTCTCGTCAAACCCTCACCCCTCCCTATTCCCATCGGCAGACCCTCACCCCTCCCTATTCCCATTGGCAGACCCTCACCCCTCCCTATTCCCATCGGCAGACCCTCACCCCTCCCTAATTCCCATCGGCAGACCCTCACCCCTCCCTAATTCCCATCGGCAGACCCTCACCCCTCCCTATTCCCATCGGCAGACCCTCACCCCTCCCTATTCCCATCGGCAGACCCTCACCCCTCCCTATTCCCATCGGCAGACCCTCACCCCTCCCTATTCCCATCGGCAGACCCTCACCCCTCCCTATTCCCATCGGCAGACCCTCACCCCTCCCTATTCCAGTTCAAGTCTCATCTCCCATTTCATTGTTATGCCTCCTTGCTCTGTGTTATTCTTAGCCAACCCTACTTTGCTTCCCTAAACTGCCATGTGTATATTTGTAAAGTATATTTCTGTCTTTGCTCTCAGCTTTCCAGCAGGCTGGCCACTCTGGGCCCCCTGGTCTGCAGCAGGATGGTGCCAGGTTGGCAGCGGTGCTCCCCCTCCATATGCCAGAGCCACCCCCTCTCATCTCCTCCAACAAGCCAGGGGGGTCTATCACACAGGTATAGGACACTACGAGAGAGAGAGCCATGGCACCCATTAGATGTTGAGTTATTGTGAAAGTGAATAGAATTTTGCCGTTCACCATGCTCACTGTTGTTGTGTGGTTCGCAGGGCACCCCAGTGCAGCTGCATAGCCCGGCTCATGGGATGGACCATGGGAAGATGCCCCCTGTACAGATGGGTTTGTCCTGGATGGATCAGAGGAAAGTGGGTGAGTCCAAGTGTCTGGAGTGGGTGCAGCACTCCCAGCCTTGGTTTGCTGGTGAGTTGCCTTCTTCTTACCCTAACCTTCAATTGTAGATTTTGGGTGTCCTGGGCTTTCTCCATTGACACTCTCTCTCCTCTGCTCTTGTCTCACTCTGTCCCTCTCTGACTCACACACACACACCAGGTCCCTACCCGGTGGTGAAGCAGGAGCAGCTGTCTCCGCGGTGCCCGTCATCCCTGGCAGAGAACCTGTCCACGCAGGGGATGCCCCATGACGCCAATGCTGGACGTGGTGAGTTCATAACTAGATACATTCCACACCCCTTGATGTTGGGCATCAAGTGTACACTGCTCTCTGCTTATACTGATTCTCTTCTCTGTTATTGGTACATTAACAGATGTCTATGCCAATATAAAGCCCTCACTCTGCTCCTGGATGTGTTGAATTTGCAGGGTCTTTGCCAGCAGTGCAGGGGGGCAGCATCACAAAGGGCATCCCAGGGACCAGAGTGCACCAGGACTCCCCCATCTCCTACCGGGGAGGCTCCATCACCCAGGTAAGAGCAACACACTGACCACAACACTACAATGTGCTTCTGCTTACTGTGCCTTATTCATTATCATGACTTTATCAGCTTTGACCTAAAAGTCTCACCGGACTGTTTGTATGCCTCCAAATGAAACGAGGACCACGACATAGACGTGTTGAGAGGTCATGACCCCAGGCTGGAAAGCTAGTCAGGCTCAGTTAGTGTTCATGCAAGGCAGGGTAAAGGCTGGGGCTGCAGGCAGGCAGGATCTGCCTGCTAATCCTGCCTGGTGTGACATGATCGTGGCTCTGACTGCTCCCTGTCGCCCTAGCAACAGGTACACACTGTACCACGTCTGTTCTCTACTTTATTTATCTGTTTATTCTCCACTCACTAAGCCCCATCAATGATATGCACAGTCCTCAGCCTGCTGTAATATCTGCCTCGGGCCAACTGGCCTTGAAATGGGGTGATGTTATATATGCCCAGATAGATAACTGAGGGAAAGGTGAGAGAGATGTAATCAGAGCGGGTGGGGAAGTTAGCCTGCTCCTTCTTTGTTTGTTTAGCTGACTGCTAGGCAGAGCGAAAGTGTGTGTATTTGTGCGCGTGTACAGTTAAGGCTTTGTTGTATCAGGGGCATCACTCGCATCTCCCTTGATAAAGTTGAATGCTGAGGGGTAGATGCCCTGGCCCCTGACCTACACTACACCCCCCCCCTTCTTTGGAAAGATCTGTAATCAACAGACAGGAAATGTGATCTAGGGCAACACATGTCCCTCTTCACCCCCTCCCTCCTCCCACACTTCATATCAGTCTCCAATGACAGCCTTGTGTGCTCTCGATCAGCCTCCCAGCAGGCTTACATAAACACTCATCGGCAATGGCGGAAATATGACTCACAGCAAAGTGTGCCAGAGATATGACAGAAAGCCCCGACCAAACCTGCTGCTGCCATTTTGTCACCTAGTGTTAGCACTGCAGAGTCTGTGGGGCGTATTATCTGAGACACAAATTGTATTCTTATGTGACATCAGTGCATGATGTACACTCTGTATGATCTTACTCACCAGAGCTATCACAATGAAAAATTACATTCTGGAAAAATATACAGTACCAGTCAAAAGTTTGGAGACACTTTCATTATTTGTACTATTTTCTACATTATAGAGTAAGACTACAAAACTATGAAATGACACATTGAATCATATAGTAACAAAACAGTTAACCAAATCCAAATATATTTTATATTTGAGATTCTTCAAAGTAGTCACCCTTTGCCTTAATTACAGCTTTGCACACTCTGCGTTCACTCAACCAGCTTCATGAGGTTGTCACCTGGAATGAATTTCAATTAACCTCTTAGTCCGCCCCATCCCGCATGCGGTATCGTTACTACAGCCTCAAGCTCATTAGCATAACGCAACATTAGCGATTTTTAAAAATCGCAAATGAAACGAAATAAATATGCCTGTTCTCAAGCTTATCCTTTTCTTAACAATCCTGTCGTCTCAGATTTTCAAAATATGCTTTAGAACCAGAGAAAATCACTAATTTGTGTAAGAGTGGTGATAGCTAGCTTAGCGTTAGCATTAGCATTTAGCACGCAACATATTCACAAAAAACAGCCAAGGAATCAAATAAAATAATTTACCTTTGAAGAACTTCAGATGTTTCAATGAGGAGACTCTCAGTTACATAGCAGATGTCCAGTTTTTCCTGAAAGATTCTTGTGTAGGACACATCGTTCCCTTTTGTTACTATGCATATGGCTACCGAAACTAACCGAAAATTCAGTCACCTACATGTCGAACTTTTTCCGAATTAACTCCATAATATTGACTGAAACATGGAAAACGTTTTTGAATCAATCCTGAAGGTGGTTTGTCATATTTCTCTCCGTTGAAAGCACCGTCCTTGTAGCCTGGTTTGTTCTGAGATTTGAATGGAAAAATACCGGGACCTGACTTTTGCGCACCAATTGCCACGCAGCCACCTAGCGGGACACCTGGTAAATGTAGTCTCTTATGGTCAATCTTCCAATGATATGCCTACAAATACGTCACAATGCTGCAGAGACCTTGGGGAAACAAGAGAAAGAGTCCGTTGATTCCTGTCGCATTCACAGCCATATAAGGCGATCATGGAAAACGTAGCCTCAGAAATCCTGTGCATTTCCTGGTCGGTCATACATCTTGGTTTTGCCCGAAACATTTGTTCTAAGGGACTCACAGTGAAAATCTTTGCATTTCTGGAAACGTAAGACTGTCTTCTTTCCAAAGCTATCAATTCCAAGCATATTCGAGCATCTTTTCGTGACAAAATATTGCGCTTAAAACGGGCACGTCTTTTTATCCAAAAATGAAATACTGCCCCTATAGGACTAACAGGTTAACAGATGTGCCTTGTTAAAAGTTTGTGGAATTTCTTTCCTTAATGTGTTTGAGCCAATCAGTTGTGTTCAATCAATCAATCAAATGTATTTATAAAGCCCTTCTTTCATCAGCTGATGTCACGAAGTGCTGTACAGAAATCCAGCCTAAAACCCCAAACGGCAAGTAATGCAGGTGTAGAAGGTAGGGGTGGTATACAGAAGATAGCCCTATTTGGTAAAAAACCAAGTCCATATTATGGCAAGAACTAAGCATAGAAAATGACACTCCATTTTTACTTTAAGACATGAAGGTCAGTCAATCCGGAGGATTTCAATAACTTTGAAAGTTTCTTCAAGTACTTCACAAAAACCATCAAGCGCTATGATGAAACTGGCTCTCATAAGGACAGGAAAGGAAGACCCAGAGTTACCTCTGCTTCAGAGGATAAGTTCATTAGAGTTAACTACACCTCAGATTGCAGCCCAAATAAATGCTTCACAGAGTTCAAGTAACAGACACATCTCAACATCAACTGTTCAGAGGAGACTGTGTGAATTAGACTTTCATGGTCGAATTGCTGCAAAGAAACCACTACTAAAGGACACCATTAAGCAGAAGAGACTTGCTTGGGCCAAGAAACACGAGCAATGAACATTCGACCGGTGGAAATCTTTGCTTTGAGTCCAAATGTGAGATTTTTGGTTCCAACCAGTGTCTTTGTGAGATGCAGAGTAGCTGAACGGATGATCTCCGCATGTGTGGTTCCCACCGTGAAGCATGGAGGAAGAGGTGTGATGGTGTGCGGGTGCTTTGCTGGTGACACTGTCTGTGATTTATTTAGAATTTAAGGAACACTTAACCAGCATGGCAACTAAAGTATTCTGCAGCGATACGCCATCCCATCTGGTTCGCGCTTAGTGGGACTATCATTTGTTTTTCAACAGGACAATGACCCAACACACCTCCAGGCTGTGTAAGGGCTGCATGAGATTACCTGGTTTCTACAATCACCCAACCTCAACCCAATTGAGATCATTTGGGATGAGTTGGACCGCAGAGTGAAGGAAAAGCAGCCAAGAAGTGCTCAGCATATGTGGGAACTCCTTCAAGACTGTTGGAAAAGCATCCCAGGTGAAGCTGGTTGAGAATATGCCAAGAATGTGCAAAGCTGTCATCAAGGCAAAGTGTGGCTACTTTGAAGAATCTCAAATATAAAATATATTTTGATTTGTTTAAAACCTTTTTGGTTCCTACATGATTCCATATGTGTTATTTCATAGTTTTTATGTCTTCACTATTCTACAATGTAGAAAATATTTTTTTTTAAATAAAGAAAAACCTTTGAATGAGTAGGTGTGTCCAAACTTTTGACTGGTACTGTACATCTTACAACAACGACTAATGAAATCTGTGAACTGATGTCCTCTATCTTGTGAGATGATTGAGTGTTGTTCTTATGTCTGTCCCACTCCCTCCACAGGGCACCCCGGCAGATGTGCTGTACAAGGGGACCATAACCCGTCTGATCACAGAGGATAGCCCCAGCAGAGCAGAGAGGGAGCGGGATGAGCTCCTGTCCAAAGGACACGTGGTCTATGAGGGCATCAGTGGACACATCCTCACCTATGACCGTCAGTACTCTAACCTTCTAGAAATGCTGTGCTACTTCACTTACTTACAATGCCTTCAGGAAGTATTCGTACCCCTTGACTTATTACACATTTTGTTGTTACAGCCTGATTTTTAAATGTATTGTTTTTCCTCATCCATCTACACACAGTACCCCATAATGACTAAGGGAAAACGTGTTTTTAGACATTTTTGCAAATTTATTGAAAATGACGTTTCAAAATGACATACAGTGCATTCGGAAAGTATTCATACCCCTTCACTTTTCCCACATTTTGTTAAATAATAGCCGTAGGCCGGACGAAGTTGAATTACTGTTTAACGGATGCCCCGCCTTACTTTTCTCCACACCTCGCAAAAAAAACGAATCAGATGTGTCATTTTTTGGGCAATATATGCAGCTTTGTTTATAACACACTGTCCGCTCTCCCTTGATGCTTTCCCAAGTTGATGCGCAACAGACCAATCAGCCTCAGATCATGTTTGAGCCTCGGATTGGACATTGAAACACACACGCTCACACCTGCAAGCGACGTGCAGAGGTTTCATTTCTCTCTCATGCCGTCATGGCTGAAGCCAGCGCAAATTCCTACTATTTATCTGTCCAGGTTAAATGTGGGGCGTCCCTTGTTATAAACAAACAGTCGGTTAAATTCATGGTTCATGCATCATTTTCAGATCTATTAGAAGCGATTAATATACGAAACAACAATGTCATTGAACCAATTCACTGGCCATGCAAGCTGATAGTATTTTGGACGGCCAAATTGAAGTCAAAATGATTGAAATCGAAGTGTGTCAGCTGTATGGTGATTTGCAATTCATAACTTACATTTTGCCGGTACTATCAGTAGTTGTAGGCCAACCGATAACACCAAGATGGAATGCGTTTAAAGTGATGATGTGTCGCCAAGAATAGCTAGCATGTCCAGCAAAGTACATGGCCAGTGGCACGCGCACACTTCGTGCAGATCAGCAGCTCCTCAATGACGTGATCGACTCTCTCCAAGGTGAGGGCTTTTCGTGGCAGCCAGACGAGACTGTCAGAGGATGCGGTGAGCAAAGTTACTGGGCTGGAATTTAGTCAAGCTTGCTGATGCTTCTAATTGTGCATGTTACAAACACATTTTTATATTTTGATGATGATAGGCTATACTCTAGGCTGGATTTATATATTTTTTCCAATGCTACGTTAATTTGGCAGACCTAACTGGGCCTCTTTCGACAAGGCCTAGTCCTTGAGAGGTCTAATCATATTTGTATGAATAATTTGTTAACACTTATAGGCTATAGAGATGCATTCAGGTAATTAATTCATTTTTATATATCAACATTTTATACAAGTTGTACTTCCCATTGTGTTTCATTTATCATGGTTATAACAACATTGTAACATCTTTCTTTTTAAGAAACATAGTGTAGTTTTTCGCATGGAATAAGTAACTCTTGAAGCTCACATTAGGCCTAGAGCCTGCACAAGTGCCCCCTAGGACAATGTGGTAAAGTTCTGTTATTCCTTATTACTTAATGTTTATTTATTTTGTATTTATTTGCTCGATCACGCCACTTTTCTGGGGGGAAATATGTTAAACAGTGAATCAATTTTGCCTGGCCTTATCCTAAAATTGATTCAATTATTTTTTTCTCCTTCATCAATCTACACACAATACCCCATAATGAAAAGGCAAAAACAGCAAATGGATAACAAAACAAAAACTGAAATATCAAATTTACGTAAGTATTCAGACCCTTTACTCAGTACTTTGTTGAAGCACCTTCGGCAGCGATTACAGCCTCAAGTCTTCTAGGGTATGACGCTACAAGTTTGGCACACCTTTATTTGGGGAGTTTCTCGTGTTTTTCTCTGCAGATCCTCTCATGTTCTGTTAGGTTGGATGGGGAGCATCGCTGCACAGCTATTTTCAGGTCTCTCCAGAGAGAGGTCTCTCCAGTTTGAATGGGTTCAAGTCGGGGCTCTGGCTGGACAACTCAAGGGCATTCAGAGACTTGTCCCGAAGCCACTCCTGCGTTGTCTTGGGTGTGTGCTTAGGGTTGTTGTCCGGTTGAAAGGTGAACGTTCGTTCCAGTCTCTGGAGCAGGTTTTCATCAAGGATTTGACTGCACTTTGCTAGGTTCATCTTTCCCGGCTAGTCTTTCAGTCCCTGCCACTGAAAAAGATCAACACAGCATGATGCCATCGCCACCATGCTTCACTTCACTGTAGGGATGGTTTTGGGTAGGTGCCTGGTTTCCTCCAGACGTGACGCTTGGCATTCAGGCCAAAATGTTCAATCTTGGAATCATCAGACCAGAGAATCTTGTTTCTCATGCTCTGAAAGTTCTTTAGGTTTGGCAATCTCCAAGCAAGTTGTCATGTGCCTTTTACTGAGGAGTGGCTTCCGTCTGGCCACTCTACCATAAAGACCTGATTTGGTGGAATGCTGCAGAGATGGTTGATATTCTGGAAGGTTCTCCCATTTCCACAGAGGACCTCTGGAGCTCTGTCAGAGTGACCATCGGGTTCTTTGTCACCTCCCTGACCAAAGCCCTTCTCCCCTGATTGCTCAGTTTGGCCAGGCGGCCAGCTCTAGGAAGAGTCTTGGTGGTTCCAAACGTCTTCCATTTAAGAATTATGGAGGACATTTTTGGTACCCTTCCCCAGAACTCTGCCTCAACACAATCCTGTCTCAAAGCTCAACGGACAATTCCTTCGACCTCACGGCTTGGTTTTTGCTCTGATATACACTGTCAACTTTGGGACACAGGTATGTGCTTTTCCAAATCATGTCCAATCAATTGAATTTACCACAGGTGAACTTCAATCAAGTTGTAGAAATCTCAAGGATTATCAATGGAAACACGATGCACCTGAGCTCAATTTCGAGTCTCGTAGCAAAAGTTCTGAATACTTACAGTACCAGTCAAAAGTTTGGACACACCTAGTCATTCAAGGGTTTTTCTTTATTTTTACTATTTTCTACATTGTAGAATAATAGTGAAGGAATCACAACTATGAAATAACACACATGGAATCATGTAGTAACCAAAACAAGTGTGAAACCAATCAAAACATATTTGAGATCCTTCAAAGTAGCCACCCTTTGCCTTGATGAACCACACATACGGAGATCATCCGTTCACCTACTCTGCGTCTCACAAAGACATGGCGGTTGGATCCAAAAATCTCAAATTTGAACTCATCAGACCAAAGGACAGATTTCTACCGGTATAATGTCCATTGCTCATGTTTATTTGCCCAAGCAAGTCTCTTCTTCTTAATGGTGTCCTTTAGTAGTGGTTTCTTTGCAGCAATTTGACCATGAAGGCCTGATTCACGCAGTCTCCTCTGAACAGTTGATGTTGAGATGTCTGTTAAATTAACTTATTGAAGCATTTATTTGGGCTGCAATTTCTGAGGCTGGTAACGCTAATGAACTTATCCTCTGCAGCAGAGGTAACGTTGGGTCTTCCTTTCCTGTGGTGGTCCTCATGAGAGCCAGTTTTATCATAGCGCTTGATGGTTTTTGCAACTGCACTTGAAGAAAGTGCACTTTCAAAGTTCTTGACATTTTCATGTCTGAAAGTGATGACGGAGTGGCTTTTCGCTTTGTTTATTTGAGCTGTTCTTGCGATAATATGGACTTGGTCTTTTACCAAATAGGGCTATCTTCTGTATACCACCCCTACCTTGTCACAACACAACTGATTGTCTCAAACGTGTTAAGAAGGAAAGAATTTCCACAAATGAACTTTTAGCAAGGCACACCTGTTCATTGAAATGCATTCCAGGTGACTACCTCGTGAAGCTGGTTGAGAGAATGCCAAGAGTGTGCAAAGCTGTAATCAAGGCAAAGGGTGGCTACTTTGAAGAAAAATATATATTTTTAACACCTTTTTGGTTACTACATGATTCTATATGTGTTATTTCATAGTTTTTTTGTCTTCACTATTATAATAAAGAGAAATCCTGAAATGAGTGTCCAAACTTTTGACTGGTACTATATGTAAATAAGGTATTTCTAAAAACCTGTTTTCGATTTGTCATTATGGGGTATTGTGTGTAATATTGAGGAATATTTTTTTATTAAATACATTTTAGAATAAGTCTGTAACGTAACAAAATGTGGAAAAAGTGAAGGGGTCTGAATACATTCCGAATGCACTGTAAGTTTTCACACCCCTTTGTATTCACATCCAATTTCCTTTGATCATCCTTGAGATCTCACTACAACTTGGAGTCCACTTGTGGCCAATTCAATTATTTGGACATGATTTAGAATGTAGCACACCTATATGGAGCCAAATACAGGAAATTCCTTGATGAGAACCTGCTTCAGTGCAAACAGCCTTAGACTGGGGAGAAGATTTAAGTTCCAACAAGATAATGACCCCATGCATACACCCAAAGCAATGCTGGAAAATCTTCAGAACAAGAATGTGAAAGCCCTTCAGTGGCCCAGCTAAAGCCCAGACTTGAATCCCATTGAAAATCTTTGGAAAGACTTGAAGATTGTTGTTCACCGCCGCTCCCCATCTATCTTAACAGCACTTGAGAAAATCTGCAAGGAAGAATGAGAGAGAATCCCCAAATCCAGATGTGCAAAGCTGATACAGACATACCCAAGACGACTCAAAGCTGATACAGACATACCCAAGATGACTCAAAGCTGATACAGACATACCCAAGACGACTCAAAGCTGTAATCGCCACCAAATGTGCTTCTACAAAGTATTGACTCAGTGGTGTGAATACTTATGTAATTGAGATATTTCTGGGTTTTTCAATATGTTTTCATTATGGGGTGATGTGTGTAGATGGGTGAGAAAAAAATCTATTGAATCCATTTTGAATTCAGGCTGTAACACAACAAAATGTGGGATTAGTTGAAGGGTATGACTACTTTCTGAAGAGTTTAAACCACCCCTCAATGCCATCTGATGCTTGGTATTTCTAGGTGGATTATCCCTGTTCCTCTGTTGACAGTTGTTTGTGGTGTGTTCTCCTCAGGCCCACCCTCTCAGAACTCGAAAGATGACGGCCGGGGCCAGCCTGGGGAGATCTTGGGGCTGAAGCGCCCCTATGATGTCAGGGGGTTGCCCATGAGGGAGACACTGTCTGCAGCTAACTGTGAGGGTAAGTTTTGGAGTCAGCTACCTTCTAACAGCTCTAGCATGTACTTTATGTAGACTACAATGAGGTAACCAATGCTATTCTTTCTTCACTTCGACCCCTACTTCAGGTCTGATAGGCAGAGCCATATCTCACGAGAGAGACAACCCACACCCAACCCACCACATCCGTGGTTCCATTTCACAGGGTAAAGCAAATAGACCCACTCTTTTATTCCATCAGGGTATGGTCACCTCACCGAGTTGCACAATGGCTCGTGAAGTTTGTAACTCCTGTGTGTTTGTGTTCCTCCTCTCCTCCCCCCAGGTATCCCCCGTCACCTGGACATTCAGGATGGCTACATGAGACGGGAGGCCAAGCAGATGAAGAGAGAGGGCTCCCCGTCCCAAGGGACTGGCCAGATGGCTGAACCCATGAAGGGTCGAGAGGCCATTGTGCCCACAGTGAAGGAGGGGGGCCGATCCATCCACCTCATCCCCAGAGAGGAGCTCCGACTGATGCCCGAAGGCATGATGATGCCCAAGGCTGGCAAAGAGGGCATCATAGTACAGGTGAGTGGAATGTCACACTGTAGATGCACTGCACGTCAGTGCACACTGCCTCAGGAAATTAAAAAGCAACAAAAGTCACTATTGTTGGTAGAAAGATTCAGTATTTTTCATTGTCTTTTTTTCAGGGCACTCCTATGAAGCAGGAGCAGGGTAGCTCAAGGAAGGGGCACGACGTTCGTTCCATAATCGCCAGCTCCCCACGCTCCCACTACGGAATGCCCTCCCACCTGGAGATGCGGGGACCCGAGCAGCGGGGCCGCTACGAGGAGGGTCCTAAGGGCCGTCCCAGCGCTGTGGTCAACACGGCCAGCTCCATGGCTCGATCCTCGCCCCTGGCAATGGGGGGTGAGCAGGGTGGCAAGGCTCACCACAGCCCTGTGGGCTACGAGGAACACAAGGGCGGCATAAGGGCTCCCTACCCTGGACCTTCTCACCGAGGATCTCCCCTGTCAGGCCAGCGGCAGCATGAAGGTATGTCACACACTCAGTCCTGACTGTACACTGTCCTTGGGATGTGACAAATGGAAACATTTTCTTAAAGTTTAAACAGCTTTTTTATTATCGGTTTTCTGTTGTGAATTCACAATGCAGCTGCCAGCAAAAGTTTTGTCTCCCTTTCCGATGGTTAAGTGTTGCATTTCCTTCTCAAAGTATTGCCATACAGGACTTTGCTGCTCTCACTTGCCTTTCTCTGACATTTTTCCAACTGTTAGCAATGATGGAGATGTTGACTCAACATAATTGATTTCTCGACTCCCTGTGTCGAGTCCCATTTCTGAGTGTAAAGATAAACTCCTAAGATTGAGTATTTTTGGAACGGAGGAGACTGATTCTTTTCCGTACTTCCGAGAACACAAACACATCTTTCACAAACACATCTTTCACAGCGAGCTAGCGAGGGGCGGAGAGAGAGGGGCGGGGCACAATATAAGTAGTTTGGTCACCAGACAGACAGTCACAACCGTGCACTAGGCCTACCTATCCGCTATCAAAAGCTGTATCTCGCAATGGAATGCTTTATCTTACCATTTTGTGGCCTGCAATGTCTCGCAACTTCAGTAAAGCAGGGCCTATCATCAATATATAGACTAGGATATTTTACATGTAACAGACTGAAGACTGAACACACACTCGCATCATTAATGAAGAGCACGAGCAGGCGAGCCAGCGTGAGGGAGAGAGAGGAGGGGGCAGGCAGAAAGCATGTCTTGGTCATCTGTATCTCGCAATGTCTTGTCTTGCATGCCTCACAAATTCACCAAAGTTCACCTCTTCCTCTGGATTTATTTAAATTACACAACTTTCCCCAGGACTTTATAGCCTATTGACGAGTTAAGCTATAACGCAAAAAAATGGTATGTTTTGTGTGGGGGAAACTAAGATTTTCAGTTAGGGATTTTTCTTTACATTAAGGATTCCAACATTAAAAAGTTTAAACGTTCCTTCCTGTCTGTTCCTAGCTTGTCTATCAATGCATCTCAATCAGTTTTTTGCCCTGGGTTGAGTTGCTCTCCCCTAGTGTTAACATACCTAATATGAAGGCCACAGTGTGTGTGTTTTCTAAAGCATCCTGCTCTCTCCCATCTCTCCTCTCTGTGTGGTCCAGGCTCCAATAAGAACCAGCCTCAGGAGCGCAAGGCCACACCCACCCCTCGGGAGATGAGCTCCGGCAAGTCACCCCTGCCGGGCGTTGCCGAGCAGCAGGCCCAACAACAACAGGCGTCCCTGGTGTCGTACGAGCGTCTGCTGCAGGGTCTGGGGGCCGACGTATACCGAGGACAGATCCCCCTAGCCTTCGATCCTGCCTCCCTGCGTCAGGGCATCCCCATCGACCCAGGTACATAGTACACGGCTGGTCCATTCTTGTGTCCACTGTACAGTACACTACAGAGGAGCTACTTAAATAACTCTTCTGTCTGTTGAAAGGATGTGGTTTGGGGGAGGGATTATGGGACTTGATATGATGGCACAATATGATGGCATCTCTTTGTCTTCCTTCCCATTTATCAGCCTACTACCTGCCTCGCCACCTGGCCCCTAACCCTGGCTACCCTCACCCCTACCCCTACCTGATCCGTGGCTTCCCCGACACGGCAGCCCTGGAGAACCGCCAGACGCTGCTCAACGACTACATCACCTCCCAGCAGATGCACCAGTGGCCTGCAGCCGCCGCTATGGCTGCCCAGCGCTCAGACCTGCTGAGAGGGCTCTCGCCACGGGACCAGCCCCTCCAAATGCCCTACTCTGCTGCCCCACGCGGTGAGCCTCACTCTTGTCACAGTACAAACACACGCACACAGAAAGGAGACCTAGCTGGACCGGTGTAGTGTAATGTAGTTTTGACTAATGTTCTTCTTGCCTTCTCTTCCCCAGGGATCATCGATCTGTCTCAGGTGCCACACTTACCTGTCCTAGTCCCTCCCTCTGCAGGGTCTTCTGGCTCCCCCATGGACCGCATCACTTACATCCCCGGGGGCCAGGGAGGCTTCCCCACCCGGCCTTACAACACCTCCCCCATCTCACCAGGTACTGGACTGGACTCTACACACCAGCCATCGGCCTGGGAACAGAGGAGTTGTCTGTGTTTGAAAGGGTTGCTGTGTGACTGACTCATCTGTGTGTGTTTTGTTTGTGTTTCTCCTTTGCTGTAGTTGGGCCCCAACACATGAGCAAGCAGCACGGCACACCATCTACTGACCGCGAGAGAGAGAGGGACCGCGAGAGAGAGAGGGACCGCGAGAGAGAGAGGGACCGCGAGAGAGAGAGGGACCGCGAGAAAGAGAGGGACCGCGAGAGAGAGAGAGACCGCGAGAGAGACAGGGAGCAGGAGAGAGAGCGGGATCGTGAGAGACAGCGAGACAGAGAGCGGGACCGGGACAGAGAGAAGGGGATCTCTCATGGCAACGTGGAACATGCCCCCATCTGGAGACCAGGTGTGTAAAGATCTAGACACACTCTGCTATTACATTATTACGCTGTTATGTTATTACCATTATAGTAGCGCATTTACAGCACATGGTCTGTATGTGATGTGTATTCTGCTGTTCTATGAGATGAAAGATGTTACTCTGTGCAGTGTGTAATGTGAGTACTGTTTTCCCTCTGTTCCCTCACTCAGGCACAGAGCACAGCTCCGGTGGTAGCAGCAGTGTCAGGCCCTCCTCCCACTCCGGCTACAGCCACCAGCACTCCCCGGTGTCCCCTCGTACCCAGGACAGTGTCCAGCAGAGGCCCAGCGTCCTGCACAACACTGGGGGCAAGAGTCTGCCTGTCAGTGACCACAACAACCCTTCTGTGCTAAGGTAAGCTGTACGGTAACATGTCGGATAAATGGCTAAGTGTCTCCCACAGTATGTACCTTGGTTCACTGAATATCATGTGCTCCTTTCTGTGTTTCTTCTAAATATGATGTGCAGACTGTAGTGGGGGTTCATCTGTGGTTGGCATATTCACTGACTGTTTTAGTGATTGGTTTACCTCTTCCAGGTCCATGCCAGGCTCCAATCGCTACCCAGGCTACAGCCACCTCCAGAGGACCGGGATGCCTACTGAGGGCTACCCACCAAGCATGGACCCCAAGGAAATGGGCCGGGATGGTGGCAAGAGCAGGGGAGGCCTTCCTAAACACACCCAAGACCAACATGGGCCCTCTATATCCTCCAGCAAATCTGACCCCAAGCTGGCCAACCCTAACCAAGGGGGTTACCCCGTGCCCTACCCCCAGGGCTCTGCAGCCTCTTACCACTCAGGCCGGCCCCCACCTCACCTGCTGCCCCCCCAGTCGGATAGCCATGTTGGCCGCGGAGAAAGTGGCATGCCTAGTAGGGAAAAGACTCAAAACAAACCGATGTCCATTCAGGAACAAGAGCTCCGATCACTCGGTAAGACCACCATGACTGCGGCCAACTTCATAAACGCGATTATCATGCGTCAAATTTCTTGTGAAACGGGGATGCCAGAGACGGGCTCGCTCGTGGCCAACAGCGCCAGTGATGGTAAGACGCTCTGGATCCCAGGGTCCCCTCATCACCCAGACCCTCCCCCCGTTCGTCTGTGGCATATTGCACGCTGTGGTGGTTGGCATTATCAAATGAGTCCAATTCATTTTTACATGTTATGTTTTCATATTCTTTTTTTCAACACTATACTATTTTATCTTTTTTTCCTTGTAACTTAGAACTATGTCGTTTGTTTTTTAAATGTGGGTACTTGAAGACCACCAAAGGTGACCTCTGGATCCAAACTTGAACATCTAATATTATTATTTAACACATTTGACATTCAGAAGAAAAAGCAGAAACTGGAGCTGACTGGATATGGACAGAGTATTAAGGAGATGAAAGCGGCTGACGAGCTGGATAAATCAAATTATCCAGCTCGTTTTTATTCAATTACTATGTATTGACCATTATTATGGCAAAAATACAGAACTCAATTGGTATTTCCTTGAGAAAGATCCTAGGTGCCCTTTAAGGTATCACTCATTGAACATTTAAGCATAACACCCTTTGCTGCTTCTTATTTTCATTTCAGGACATGACGGTCTTCTATGTGGCATCCCCCATATTGCAGACTTAGTTTACCTGTAGTGTTCAAGAGTTCCAGATTAGAAACTAATCTATGAGATGTAATGTTGGTATCCTTATTAGGATTGTAGTAATTCTGTTCATATTTGATTAATAGTTAGTAATGACACCTTCCTTACAGACTCACCTCACAAAACCTCAAATGTGCCAGAAGTAAGGCAGAATATTGCTCGCTAGATTACCTAAATGACCTAAGCTTTCTTTTATGGCGTGTGACAGTCAGCTTCTCTCCATATAAACCAGTGTGAGTCGTGTAGAAGGAAATGTCCAGGCGAGCCTGCCAGTGTGCATCACCAGCCTAAAGCCCCACCAGCCACCAGAAAGACCCTCACTGGGGCTCCAGATAGTATTGTTCTTCCACTGGAGGGGGGTCGAGGTGGGGGGCAGGGAGAGGGCTTGAGGGGTGGTAGTGAGACCACAAAAAAAGATCCAGGGTGGAGGGGGGTGCTGCAACTTCAGGCCACAAAGTATCTGCATGCCCTTATTATGCCTCACTGTAATTTATGCAGATTTTTTCCACAACACCTCTCAACAAAACCTCAGACTTTTCCCATCACAAAAAAATGTTGATCTTGTTTTTCCACTTGTTAAGCTATGTGCCACATCAATATTTCTGACATGCATATAGGGCAAGTGTGTGCATGCAAAGCTCAGAGAAGTAGTGTGGTATAACAGACTGATATCTTTATATACTGTTGCATGTTCAGTATTGTCCATTAGGAAAAAGCTAGACCATACATTCACAATGCTACAGAGAGAAGACGGTAGTACACTATGAAGCTGGATTTCAAATGGACCGGAGACACTATTTTCTGAGCAACGGTAGCAACTGCCAGCCGAAGACAGTGTCATGTTGTTCCAAAGCTCTAGCAATAGAACAGATGTGTGTCTTCAACACAGTGGGACTCCAGGGAACTATGCTGCCCTCCAGGGGTGGACTGACTTACATCAGCTGCTCCAAAGATGAATGCTCTGGTGCAGAACATTTCCAGAGCACAACACACACTGTATGCGCATTGCGTACAGTTTCTGTAATGAAAGCCAGAGATTAGTCAAATTGGCTTAGGGCACTCCCTAAAGCCCCCTGGGAGAATGACCTCAAAATAGTTCCTCAATGAACCTTAACGACACTCTAGGGCTGTCTGAGAACGTCCTGGTCCATTTTAACTGGTACTATACTACAGCATACACACTTGTTGCTAGCACACTTTTTAAAGCAGGAAACCCATTTGATCTGCTGAAATCTAGGCCTATATCATAAATATAGAATGAAAAGTAGCAGCAGTGTTCGGTGGTCCTTAAATTTGGTACCATTTCTTCTAAACTCATAAATTGATGGACCATTTTATGCCACCGCCTAGCTTCTTAGTCCGATTTTTGGGGGTTTGAGATTTGTGCGTCTCTCCTTTGAGTAGAGTGCAATATGGAAATACGTCAATCGTGATCTAAAGTAGATTGTCAAATCCAACACACTGACAACACATAGTAGAGACAGGATTTCTGCAGAAGGGAAAGTGCCGCTGCGCTCTTATACACAGCAGATGTCACGCAATGTTTACAGAGCACAACGTCAGCTGTGCACATAATGGACTTGTTTTGAAAACAAGACATTTTTTAACGATGCATGTGTTTTTGTTTATTTTATAACAAGCTCTGCCTGTAAGCTGCCTCTATTCAAACTGGCCCAAGCAACTGAATTTCTGCCTTCTTTGTCCCCTCTGTGTGTGTCTGTGTACCTGGTGGTGCTGCTTAATTTGTGTGTGTGTGTGTGTGTGTGCACTCGCTCGCGCTCTGTATGGCTCCACCCCTGTGTGCAATCTGTGTGGGTGCTTGTGTGTGTGTTGGGCTGTGTCCTGGAACCTCAGCTCAACAAAAGATGATGCCCATGGAGCAGCACGGTCCGTACCGGCCTCCCTCCGAGGAGAGGCTGTCCCCGGGCCAGCAATCCCCCCTGATGAAAGGCAGCCAGAGGGTGGTCACCCTGGCGCAGCACATCAGTGTAAGCCCCCTAGTTAATGACATGGTGTTCATATTGATCTTAAAGAATTATTATATTTTACTGTATTATATCAGTGTTGCATTTACCATGATATGGATGAGTCAATACAGTTCTTCTCAGATCAAAGTCTTCTGTAGAAATTAAATGGGGTGCTTTTCTTGGGGGCTGACAAGTGGAAGGTAAAGATCTTGCTGAACGGGTTGGGGATGTGGGAGTATAGAACTCACTAGAAGTAGGTAGGTTTCCTCCTTGCTGCCTGTCGTGTGTCTGACCCTTGTCTGTGATGTTGGGTAACAGGAGGTGATCACCAAGGACTATACCCGGCAGAGCCAACAGGCCCAGCAGCAGTCCTACCACAGCAACCCAGTCCTGGACCTAACCCGGCCCCTCAGCGCTCCCCATGCCCTGCCTGCCTCCCAGGAGTCTAGTCAGGGACCTCGCTACACTCCAGAGAGGACAGGAGGGGAACGTACCCGAGATGGGTATGGCCCAAGACTGTGTGTTACTTCATGTTCACCCTTAGCGGGGTCGACACAATCGGATGCATCCGGTTTTCAGAGGAAATGGGAGAGAGCCTGTGCTGCGACTTCTGTTTCTGAATGTTAACAAGGCGACACTCCATCTTAACTCCTCCTCCACGTGTATTAGATTGGTTGAACAGTGCAGAAGAGAACATCCCACCTTTTTCTCATCAGGAGCAAAGTGTGGGGTGTCCGGTCAGGTGTATATTTAACGCCTGCTACGTTAGGTTACTTTATGTACAATATGTCTACTTACATGCTGACTCACGCGCGCATATTGATTTTGTCCATCCAGACACGACCAAGACACGCAGGTTGAATTAACAAAACTAACTCTGAACCAACTATATTAATTTGGGGACAGGTCTAAAAGCATTAAGCATTCATGGCAATTTAGCTAGCTTGCTGTTGCTAGCTAATTTGTCCTGGGATATAAGCATTGGGTTGTTATTTTACCTGAAATGCACAAGGTCCTCTACTCAGACAATTAATCCACAGATAAAAGGGTTACGTGAGTTAGTTTCTAGTGATCTCTCCTCCTTCAGGCTTGTTCTTCATTGGACTTTATATGGCTGTTGGCAACCAACTTTAAGGTGCATTACCACCACGAACTGGATTGGAGTGTGGACTTCAGTTCAGCTTTCCGTCACCCACGTGGGTATATGCTCCTAGAAACCAACGAGGAGATGGGAGAGGTTCTATGTTAGTGCCTGGCTAGGCAGAGGCTCGTTGATGAGCGCGAGCACTTTGGATGCAATGATTGAGTAACATGTATGTGTACATTTATTTTGCAACGCTCACAGGCGTTAACCGTGCCGTGTGGTCAGCATGTTACAATATACATGTACAATATACACATGTACAATATATCTACCAGCATGTGGAAATGTAGAAGTTGAATATTAACTACTATACTCAGACTACAGTGGCTTATTTGTGTGTGTGTGTGTCCTAGGTCTCCTCAGCCCAGGGCATCACCTGTCAGTATGTCTGCAGACGGCATTGAGCCAGTGTCTCCTGCAGGAGTTATGTCTGAACCAGATACACAAGGGGCCTCCTACCCCAACGAGCAGGGAGAGCAGGGGTAAGGCCTCATCCTACCTCCTTCCCTTCTTCACACAGCTAGTAGTCATTCAATCACTCTAACCCACAATGTCAGTTATGTACTCCTTATTGTTAACACATTTTCTTGACAACTCTTGGTAAAAATGTTGGGCTGTATGTTCTATTGTGTGTAGTATAGTAGTTCTCCTGATGCTAACCAGACGTGGACGTCTCTCCACAGCATGGGCTCTCGCTCCCCTCCCAACACCCAGCCCCCAGCCTTCTTTAGCAAGCTCACTGAGAGCACCTCGGCCATTGTCAAGTCCAAGAAACAGGAGATGATCAAGAAGATGACCGTGGTCGGCAGTGAAACTGATTTCAGTGAGTCCCACCCTCACAGTGACCGCATACAGCATTGATACTGTAGATACTATATTCATTGACAAAGAGAATATGCTTTAAAAAATATGATGTTTCTATTTACAGATAGTGGCCAGCCAGGAACAGAGATTTTCAACATGCCTGCCTCTACCACTGCAGGTAAGATAGAGATTGATTACCATGGGATATTTGTGGTGAGAGGTGGATTACTCTCAACCACAATGCTGTTGTATAACGTGCTTGGAGTAGTCCTAGTTTTTCTGTGATTTATGTACCATGGACTGTGCTGGCTAGTTTTTCTGTTATGTGATCAGGGTTGGGTAGGTTATTTTCTAAATGTAATCCGTTACTAGTTACCTGTCCAAAATGTTTATCAGTAACGTAACTTTTGGATAACCCAAACTCAGTAATGTAATCGGGTTACTTTTAAATTACTTTCCCCTTAAGACATTAAAATAAGATAAAATAATATTACCAATTGAACGACATCTGTTGCAGGATAAATCATAGCTGGCTGTTGCATTTTACTTTATGGTTTGGTTATGTAGGCTTCTTCTAACCCATCGCTTTCTACTACAGATAATATAATGATTAGGTTATATCTTTACATTAAAACCCAAAGTCTGTAAGATTGCCAGTCATTCCAATTAATTGAACCCCTTGATCTTCAAGAATAGGACTTGGAATTATGGAAGTATAGATTAGCCATATAGTTTTAGAAGACATAGCTTGGACTGTAGCCTAGAAAAGCCTATTCCTGTTTTCTTCCTGTGACCCATCCAACACATTTGGTGTGTCATCAGTCTCTGACTTATGGTCAGACTCGCTCCGGCGGAACAAACTTGCACCTTTTTTCAATGCTGGATTGAAAGTCATTGAGAAAACAGAAAGGTGGAAGTTTTTTTCCCGCGAACATCCTTTCTGAATTTAAAAATAATCCTAGAAGTAATCATCTAGTTTTTCGAAGGTATCTGTAATCTGATTACATTATTTTGGCTTGTAAGAGATTATTATAAAAAAAATGATCCGTTACATGTAATAGTTACTCCCCAACTCTGGTGACTATGTAGTGGTATAGATCAGCATGTTACAGTAGAGAGGCTCTCCTCCAGTTTGTATAGATATGGCCATGTGCCCCTTATGAACCCCTAGCAGACACAGCTAGGCTTCGGGCTGAAGCTTTAGGGCGTGTGCATCAGCTAGGCTACTCACAGGAGACTGGAGAGCAGTAGCTACATCCCGGGTGTAATCTAAAGTACACCCCACCCTCTCTCTCTCTCTCCTCTGGAGACTCCAAACCTACATAATACCCACTGACAAAATCTGTGTCTCTCTTTCTCTCTGAGGATGTGCTGCCTGGTTTACTCTTCTTCTCTGCTGTTCCACTGCACTCTTTCTCTCTGAGGATGTGCTGCCTGGTTTACTCTTCTTCTCTGCTGTTCCACTGCACTCTTTCTCTCTGAGGATGTGCTGCCTGGTTTACTCTTCTTCTCTGCTGTTCCACTGCACTCTTTCTCTCTGAGGATGTGCTGCCTGGTTTACTCTTCTTCTCTGCTGTTCCACTGCACTCTTTCTCTCTGAGAATGTGCTGCCTGGTTTACTCTTCTTCTCTGCTGTTCCACTGCACTCTTTCTCTCTCCCCTTCCTTTTCTTTCCCTTACTCTTCATTCTCATATTGGCTCTTTTCCATTTCAATTCTATTCGACTCTTTCTTGCTCTATTTATTTGTATCTCTCTCTCTCTCCCACTACTGAATGCCTTGGTTATGTCCCTCACACCCTCTCTAACCTCCACCTGTCCCCTCTTGCCTCCCAGGACCTGTAAGTATCCGCAGCCACCCGGCTCCTGAGGCGTCCGGTAACACCATAGGCCTGGAAGCCATTATCAGAAAGGCCCTGATGGGCAAGTATGATGACCAGGCCGAGGAGCGCCCTCCCTCCTCCAATGCTATTAACTCCATAGCTGCCAGTGTGCCTGCCGCTAATCCTCTCGCTGACGGACGGACCGAGGACTCTTACTCACTACAAGGTGTGATATTACCCTTCAAATCTCCCTCTGTCATAAGCCTCCACTCAGTTACAGGCTAGGGGTATTTTCTCTGTGCGTTGTATGTACTGGTGTTCATAGCAGGCAGTATTTCCAATTATGAAGCCGTAATGTATGTGTAAAATAAATATTGTAAATACAATATATAAATATTGTATTTAGGCTACTTAATTAATATTTGTTAGACAAGTTTTTCACAGTTGTAACTTCAGATGTATGGAACCTGCTATGTAGATAAATGTGGATAGAATTGGTCAATTAACCACAGGGCTGGGTTTTGTTCCCTTCTTCTGCCTGCAGGTGGGGGGAAGCCAAAGGGTAGCGGGCGCTCTAACGGGCGGAAGGCCAAATCCCCCGGGCCGGGCCTGTCAGGGGGGGAGAGACCCTCCTCTGTGTCCTCTGTCCACTCTGAGGGGGATACCAACCGCCGCACGCCCCTCATCAACCGTGTCTGGGAGGACCGGCCCTCCTCCACAGGTACTGCTCCCCCTCTCCTCCCTGCCCATACTGCACCTCTCACATCTACACCATCTCATCCTCCACTGCTCATATTCAGCTGCACCTTTAAACCCTGTGTACTGCAGTCTGCTACCCATGGCATCATGGTCAGCACTCAATGATGTATTGTTGCTGTTCTTCCTCCTGCAGGCCCCACTCCCTTCCCATGTAACCCCCTGACCATGCGTTTCCCCGGTGGCATGCCAGTGTCAGCGCCCTCCCCATCCTCTGGCCAGCTAGGGGTCCAGGGTCTGGGGCAGGCGCGGGCCTGGGAGGAGGAACCTAAGCCCCTGTTGTGTTCTCAGTACGAGACCTTGTCTGACAGCGAGTGAGAGACCCTGCCATGGAACAGAACAGCACCTACCAACTATCAACCACCTCCACTGCTGCTGCAGACACACACACACACACCACTCTACACTCTCCATCCCACTCTACACTCTCCATCCCACTCTACACTCTCCACCCCACTCTACACTCTCCACCCCACTCTACACTCTCCACCCCACTCTACACTCTCCACCCCACCCCACTCTACACTCTCCACCCCACCCCACTCTCTACACTCTCCACACCACTCTACACTCTCCATCCCACTCTACACTCTCCATCCCACTCTACACTCTCCACACCACTCTACACTCTCCATCCCACTCTACACTCTCCACCCCACTCTACACTCTCCATCCCACTCTACACTCTCCATCCCACTCTACACTCTCCACCCCACCCCACTCTACACTCTCCATCCCACTCTACACTCTCCACCCCACTCTACACTCTCCACCCCACTCTACACTCTCCATCCCACTCTACACTCTCCATCCATTTTACATTACATTTAAGTCATTTAGCAGACGCTCTTATCCAGAGCGACTTACACTCTACACTCTCCATCCCACTCTACACTCTCCATCCCACTCTCCACCCCACTCTACACTCTCCACCCCACTCTACACTCTCCACCCCACTCTACACTCTCCACCCCACTCTACACTCTCCATCCCACTCTACACTCTCCACCCCACTCTACACTCTCCACCCCACTCTACACTCTCCACCCCACTCTACACTCTCCATCCCACTCTACACTCTCCATCCCACTCTACACTCTCCACACCACTCTACACTCTCCACCCCTCTCTACACTCTCCACCCCTCTCTACACTCTCCACCCCTCTCTACACTCTCCACCCCTCTCTACACTCTCCACCCCACTCTACACTCTCCACCCCACTCTACACTCTCCACCCCACTCTACACTCTCCACCCCACTCTACACTCTCCACCCCACTCTACACTCTCCACCCCTCTCTACACTCTCCACCCCTCTCTCCATCACACTCTCCACCCCACTCTACACTCTCCACCCAGGAAAGGAGTGACCTCTTAGCCTCCCATCTCACACTGCTGACTGAGCATCTCAAGCGCTGATGGTGGTGTGCTGAGACACTGCTGCTCAGTGAATGTGTGTGTGTTGGTGTTTCTGTGTATACATTCACTCCAGGACTACTCTAAAGAGGACAAATCACTTGTTTTTTTTTACTTACCCCCCCCCTCCCTCTTGCTGGCCTTATCAATACGGACACATCAATTCACTCACTTTTTTGTGTACGTTTCTAGTGTCTTCTACGGATTGTGGAAGGGACTTGATACGGCCACATAGTCTGATGTTCATGTGTTTTAATCTGACCTGTTGATGGATTCACTGGCCCTGGACAAGGATGGATGTGTCCTCTCTTGTACAGGAATCCTGCTCTACTCTGTCTGGGCTCTGTGAGCAGGGTTTCAACCTGGAGCTTCAACTTGGAGAAGCCTGCTGCCTCCACTGACCATCTCGATCTCTCATTCTTTCTGCCAATGACCCCATGGACATGGAGTTAACCACACAGAGCTCTGCATGGAGAGGTCTGCTAGGGAAGTGGACTCCTTCACTGACCATCTCGATCTCTCATTCTTTCTGCCAATGACCCCATGGACATGGAGTTAACCACACAGAGCTCTGCATGGAGAGGTCTGCTAGGGAAGTGGACTCCTTCACTGACTCATGTCACTGTGCAGAGGGCAGTGGGACAGGCAGGTAGCCAGGCAAATGGCATCCATAGTGCAGTAGAGTACAGTACATTAGTGGACACTCGGCCAGTTCATTTCTACCACTATCAGATGATGGACAGGAGGGAAAAAAACACATTGTTTTCCTGTGTTTGTTATTTAGTTTTCTCCTTTTTAAATCAAGTCAGTCCAGTCTTGTGTTTGAAAGTGAGCTGAGACCGCTAGTACTTTTTATGGCGAATTTTGATGGTGTCAGTTATTGTTTGTTATTTGCAATGATTTATCTTGGGGGGGTACCTGGGAGGGCTATATCATTGGTTAACAGGGTATACATGCTGTTCATTGCTGATGATGTCATCATACATTTGAAATGTTATAGGAGGACGGTGGCGGCGTATGGTCTCCGGGCATCCAATAGAGAGAGTGGACTGTGGGTGTGATGGATGGATGGCACTAAGAGACAAGTGACACTTTCTCACTCTTTGTATATGAATCATGTCTATGTGTTTGTTGAGACTGTTTTTGGATGTTAAGCACTTAGTTGTCAATCTGTTCACAATGGCATTTTTAAGAATGTGTGTTTCGGGCAGGTGAGAATAGACTCAAGAAGAAGAGTGTAGAATCCTACTAATAGAAGCGTCCTCCTCCTTTAATATCTGTTTCATTTGGTCTTGCCACATACATGATTTAGTGTTCCCGCACTCAAGCGACAATCACAGCTAGTGAAACATTACCTAGTCCGCTTAGTGCGGGTAGAGACCAACCTTAAAGCTGCTTTAGGGCAAATTACCCGGCATTCGAGTTGGAATGTGCTTACATTAAAGAGGTGACAAATAAAAGCCATCTATGTTTCTATGCCCCTTGGACCATGGTGGTGCCGGCTGTGGCTGTAGTGTGAGCCCCGGCTGGCCAGCTGGAAGTCTGTCTCTAGGATGGAATGCCTATTGTCTCTAGGAGCCTGTTGTGACGGTCTGACCTCTGAACTTTTACTGTCTAGGGGAAGAGGAGCTCTGCCTCACCAGGCCAGACGCACATTTTTATCTAGACCCAATTTTGTACAGTTAGAAGATTCCTAGTGTTAAGTGCCATTCATTTTACATATACAGTAATAGTTACCAAGTGACGCACACATTTTTTTAAATATTTTTTTTCTACATGCCAGGGTTATAAGTGTTTATGCAGGGAAATGTTGAAACCAAGAGCAGATGAAATGTCCTTCTTTTGATGTCTTTTGTTTTGTCCAAATCTGTCACAGCCTTAGCGCTTAACTGTCACTGTCACTTACACATGATTTACAATGGGAGCTGCTAACTTACTGTTGTGAATGTTAAGAAATGAAAAGCAGTGTATTCTGTTTGAGGATTGTAGAACTTGCTGCTGTCACATCAGGTTACCATGACAATGGGCAACGACATGGTTGAATGTCCTCTTGCTCTTTGCAGGCTAAGCAATAGCTATATAAAAGGTGAATGCCAAGAAGAAAGATGTGAAAAGGGTGCTGTTTGAAAGGCGATCATACAAACATTGCCCAATTTGTTTTTACAGGCAACATACCCTCAGTCCTTAGTGAAAGGTATTATATTCTGGCATGGTCCTGATTCAAAGGAGGTTTAAACAGTCCAAAAGTTAGTGTTACATTTGTGTGATTAAGTTTTTGTCCATTACAATGATGGTGTCCATGGCTTGTATTGACTGTTGAAGCCAGAGAAGCACAGCTGTTCTCAGTGTGACCTGTTTAGAGGGACTGCACTGCAGTGTGTTATCCTGTCCACTAGTTGAGAGGGAGTTGAGTTAGTCATGATGGAGACGTGTTCGTAATGAACGTGGAACAGTTGGAATTCACTCCTTCCTCTTCACTGGATTACATAACGTTTCTACTCTGGCTACCTATTATACTGGTCATGGTTGACATCTAATCAGTCAAGGTGCAGCTAAATGAAAAGGTTGGAACTGGACCCAACCGACTACAAGGTAACCCCAGCTTTGTATTATAAGATAGTTTGTGTCTTTACTTGTATATCAATTGACTATTCATGAAGTCATTGGGAGAGAGCAAAGTGACAGTAAAGTTTGACGTGACAAGAAGACAAAACCATATCCAGATGTGTTTGCTAAATAAATAGCAGAGGAAATGAGAATAACCAGTTGTTTTTAAATGTACTGATGTGTATTTTAATGATTTATGCTTTTCACTCGTTTCTGTTTGTTCTTACACCGCTTGCTTTGATTATGGTCATGACACTCTCCATGCTAATAGTTAGCATTTCATTTGTAATGAAAGGAATGTTTCAAAATGAACGAAAAACCAATTAATCGAAGGGCCGATAGGATCCCTGTATTGTCCACAGGTTGGGGGGGGCGACATTGACATTGATCAACCGTATTGTGCGTAATGATTTGTTTTTTAAAAATAATTATAACCCACTGTATAATAGCCAGGATTGTATATAGAACTGAAGAGATGTAAATATATATGTGGCTTGCTGCAAGGTTGGTATTTACAGAAAAACTATTCACACTGTTTAATTCTACATGCCCACCAGCAACCTTTGTGGATAGCAGTGTAACAAAAAGAAAAAAACACTGCCTTAATGTTTAAATAAAAATCTTATTGCCATTGAAACTGATGCTGTTCATGTCTTTCTGTATACTTTGATTGCCATGTATTACATTATTGCAAATGTGTATGATCACCAACTGAATATCCTATTTTAAGACTATTTTAAATTGAGAGGGGGAAAAATAAAAAGACTAGATATGATGCAAACAGCTATCTTGGATCTGAGAGAACCGAAGATACACTATATTGCTGACAAGTGTATAAAATCGAGCACACGGACATGCAATCTCCATAGACAAACATTGGCAGTAGAATGGCCTTACTGAAGAGCTCGGTGACTTTCAACATGGCACCGTCATAGGATGCCACCTTTCCAACAAGTCAGTTTGTCAAATTTCTGCCCTGCTAGAGCTGTTATTGTGAAGTGGAAACGTCTAGGAGCAACAATGGCTCAGTCTCAATGTGGTAGGCCACACAAGCTCACAGAATGGGAGCCCTGAAGCGCATAAAAATCCTGTCCTCGTTTGCAACACTCACTACCGAGTTCCAAACTGCCTCTGGAAGCAACGTCATCACTGTTCGGAACTGTTCGTCCGTCGGGAGCTTCATGAAAGGGGTTTTCTTGGCCGAGCATCGGCTGGAGTGGTGTAAAGCTCACCGCCATTGGAATCTGGAGCAGTGGAAAAGCGTTCTCTGAAGTGATGAATCACGCTTCACCATCTGGCAGTCCGACAGACAAATCTGGGTTTGGTGGAAGCCCGGAGAACGCTACCTGCCCCAATGCATAGCGCCAACTGTACAGTTTGGTGGAAGCCAGGATAATGCTACCTGCCCCAATGCATAGCGCCTACTGTACAGTTTGGTGGAAGCCAGGAGAACGCTACCTGCCCCAATGCATAGCGCCAACTGTACAGTTTGGTGGAAGCCAGGAGAACGCTACCTGCCCCAATGCATAGCGCCAACTGTACAGTTTGGTGGAAGCCAGGAGAACGCTACCTGCCCCAATGCATAGCGCCAACTGTACAGTTTGGTGGAAGCCAGGAGAACGCTACCTGCCCCAATGCATAGCGCCAACTGTACAGTTTGGTGGAAGCCAGGATAATGCTACCTGCCCCAATGCATAGCGCCTACTGTACAGTTTGGTGGAAGCCAGGAGAACGCTACCTGCCCCAATGCATAGCGCCAACTGTACAGTTTGGTGGAAGCCAGGAGAACGCTACCTGCCCCAATGCATAGCGCCAACTGTACAGTTTGGTGGAAGCCAGGAGAACACTACCTGCCCCAATGCATAGCGCCAACTGTACAGTTTGGTGGAAGCCAGGAGAACGCTACCTGCCCCAATGCATAGCGCCAACTGTACAGTTTGGTGGAAGCCAGGATAATGCTACCTGCCCCAATGCATAGCGCCAACTGTACAGTTTGGTGGAAGCCAGGATAATGCTACCTGCCCCAATGCATAGCGCCTACTGTACAGTTTGGTGGAAGCCAGGAGAACGCTACCTGCCCCAATGCATAGCGCCAACTGTACAGTTTGGTGGAAGCCAGGAGAACGCTACCTGCCCCAATGCATAGCGCCAACTGTACAGTTTGGTGGAGGTGGAATAATGGTCTGGGGCTGTTTTTCATGATTTGGGTTAGGCCCATTAGTTCCAGTGAAGGGAAATGTTAAAGCTACAGCAGACAATGACATTCTAGACGATTCTGTGTTTGCAACAGTGTGGGGAAGGCCCTTTCCTGTTTCAGCATGACAATGTCCCCGTGCTTAAAGCGAGGTCCAAACAGAAGTGGTTTGTGGAGATTGTTGTGGAAGAACTTGGCTGACCTGCACAGAGCATTGACCTCAACCCTATTGAACACCTTTGGGGTGAATTGGAACGCCGACTGAGAGCCAGGCCTAATCGCCCAACCTTAATGCCCGACCTTACTGACGCTCTTGTGGCTGAATGGAAACAAGTCCCCGCATCAATGTTCCAACATCTAGTGGAAAGCCTTCCCAGAAGAGTGGAGGCTGTTATAGCAGCAAACGGGGGATCAACTCCATATTAATGCCCATGATTTTGGAATGAGATGTTTGACAAGCAGGTGTCCACATACTTTTGGTCATGTAGTGTATGTTTAAAGCTGATCTAGTTTTAGAGAAATTAACTGTCCCAGTCTAAATTGCTACCACATAATATAGTGCAGTGGAAACCAGGCGCCACAAGTGGGTGCTAGACTCTTATTATTGAATGTGGTGGTTGGGACAATGAGCTGCCTGCATAGCTTTGCCACACACCGCTTCTCTGACAGTAAAGAAAGTACCATAAAACACAGGAGGAGAAGAAATGTCACGTTGACAATCTAATGAGGGGGTTAAATGAAGTGATCTGAGGTCCAGCAATTATGAGTTAATGAACTATTAATCTCCAGGGGTTCATTGTGAACAATACCCAGAAGTTGTGCGTTTCCTGACTGGTAAAACTGAACGTTCTTTTTTAAACATTTTGCTTGCTCGGTGAACATTTATTTTTATGTTGCAGGGAGGTTCTAACGTTTTACTCTGGTTCCTTGAATGTTTTCCTGGGAGGTTTTATTAACAATTTTCAGTGGATGATTCAGTAAGACTGTTAATAACGCTGCTATTTTGGGTTAACGTTTTACTCCAAGCACAGATAGGACATACGGAAATGAATTTCCTTAAGCATTCATGCAACCACATTTATTTTTTTAGTGTGACACAGCATCGGTGACATTCAAACCTATAATCTTCTGTTCTCTTTACATGGAATTAGTCCACTGCGGCACCAGGATGGCGCTAGCATGCCATGTTTGTTTTTTTACAAATACAAGCTGTTCATTTTAATCTATTAAAACCATATAGATAAATAGAGGACTCATCTTTGTATCTGTGCCATTATAGCATCTGTGACTGCATGGGGAGCACCATTGAGGCAATCTCCATTTTGAAGTCCATTTTATTCACGATTGGCTTATCCCTCCTGATGACCCAGTTGGACATGACTTCAACAGGGTCACCTGGAGGGATCAGACAATGAAATTGAAATCTCACCCAGTTGACTACATTAAAATGGTAGAATCCCTCAATGGTGCTGCCTATGCTAATATGGCCTTTTGACCAATAGTAGGCTCTATCATTCTCTATGATTCAAACACTCCATTTCAAAGGAAACAAGCACTCATTAAGATCAGGTGTGGCCAATTAGTGGGCACAGCAAACACGCCTGAGTTTTGTTGAGGCTAAGAAGGGAATGTATATGTTGATAAATAACGTTCTTAGAAATTTCTCTGAACATACTAAAGTTTTCTTGTGGTGTTTATGGAAAGTTTTCTTAACGTTCTCAGAA
The DNA here is from genome assembly GCF_034236695.1 of Oncorhynchus nerka. Taxonomy (NCBI): domain Eukaryota; kingdom Metazoa; phylum Chordata; class Actinopteri; order Salmoniformes; family Salmonidae; genus Oncorhynchus; species Oncorhynchus nerka. The sequence continues at coordinate 28,031,922 of NC_088422.1, read as the reverse complement.
CATTTTAAGAACATGACTTTAAATAGAACCACGGGGAAACATTATGCTGAAGTACTGAAATTGCCACAAAAAAAACGTTGTTAATGTTCTTAGACCAATTTGAGAATCTGACATTAAATAGAACCATGAGGAAACCTGTTGGAAACACTATGCTTTAGTACTGAAACGTTATTTCTTAACGTTCCCTGAACTATTCTTAAACCAGTTGTAGAATGTTCCTAGAACATAACCATTCTTTTCATTTTTTTATGTTAGCATGTTTGAACTTTTAGGAAACCTGTTAAAGTAACGAAATACCAAGAAATAACTTTTTTGTCAAGTTTGGTAAATTTGCTGAGAATGTTCCAAAGCCAAGCAGAAGTGGAGAATAGTATTGTAAATTCTTGTATGGAGCACTTTCGGATTATGCTAAAAATGAAGACTGCTCCTGTCAACATTGGTGAAAAAATGATTGCATCGGAGCTACTAGAGTGCGGCTTTTCCTTTTCTTTAGAAGCACTTTTGGATTATAACAGAGTTTATTTCTAAATAGATCGCTCTGGGTTATACCAACTATTCTCATGTTCTATGTTTGTCCCTCTGCTGTGCTGAGACTAGCTACAATTTCACAACTGACTGTAGCTTTAGAGGAGCAAATGAGAGTGGAGCATTTAGTTGTAAAGTCTTGGTTGGGCCCAAGCCCCAGTCACAGCTCCTGTGTGACATCTTAATCCTGTCTGGTGCGATTAGCTTCAGAGTGAGGAAGGAGGTGCTGATGGATTTGTGCTACTGAGAAGACCATGGGGCTCTGAGGCATACACCCAAACCCTTCTACGTGCCCTCTGCCAAACGAGAGAGGCAGAGCTGCTGTTATTTTAATATCGCTTGGATATTAATAGGATGGATTTATGGGACGGAATAGTGCTTGAGTTATAGATGCTAAATATTCACGCTTTGGAAACGACCATGGTTGTGCTAATTGTAGAAGTGTTGACTGTAATTGATATAAGCATTTCTGGGATAAGTTCTGCCTTCTTACTTTCAGGCCTATGAGCTTCTCATTTGATTTTTTCCTCTCCTTCTCTCACTCGTTTACTCCTGAAAGTGTGAGGCAGGGCAGAACCTTCAACAGTTAAGTAGTTGCGCCACATTTAATGTGACCTTTTCCCTGGCGCTCTATGTCTGGGGAACTTCCTTTTTCCTGTGCTGCTGCTGCTGGATAAATTATATTCATTTCCTTTGTGGTGAACACAAAATTAAAATAATGGCCTGTCTTTAATAACAGAGGGGCTGTATGGATTATTTGTTCCTGGCCCTATCTTTAACTTTGGAGAAGCCATGGGAATGCTGCTGTGAATATAAGTCAGGGTGTCAATCATGTAGCTTTGTGTCCCAGGCTTTTAGGTTCTTTTAATCTGCTGAAAATAAAATATTGAGAATACAAGAGGCCATAGTGCACTTTGTGTTTTGGAATTTCGATTTTTATTCAATTAAGATATACATTTGTCTATTTAAATTATTTTCTCTTGTCCAAAACAAAAAAAGATGATTGACAGAAAATATACAAAAATATAAAGAGAATGCCTCAATACCACATATACAACAGGAAAGTATTTTACAAGAACAAAATCAACCGTTAGTGAACACTAACTTTAATAATAAGAAAAACAACAGATCCCTAGATTTTCATCAACTCAAACGTACCAATAATGACTTCTCAGATACCTTCTGCACATCACATAAACCCACAACAATCTTTCCAGTGAACTATCTTTCTGTGCAAGCCATTATAATACCTATGGTTCAAACCCTCAGTATTGTAAGTATTCAGAACAACCACTGATAAAACTGCACAGCCTCTCTCCACTTTCTCTCCTTACTTTCTTCCTTCCATATTCTTGAGTGTATAAAACACACCTTTCTTTGTACATTTTCAACACCTACATTAACTACAGCTTTCATTTTTTTTTTAAATTGCTCAATATGTCAATTAAAAGTAGGTAATACACATTTTCAATGAAATAGAGTAGAGATTATTTTTTTTACCTGAGGTAAGTAATCTGAATTCATAATACACAGTTCAACATTTACCAGGTTCCATAATCCATATGTATATACGTCAGACAAAAAGAGGTTGTGAGCCAGATCAGGCAATTCTTAATAATCTATATTACATCTGTATTATTTTCCTACAACATCACCTGACAGCAGTATATAAATCCAAGCCACCCATTTCCTTATCCAGTATATTACAACAGTCTGCTGGAGAGAGTAGCTGTTGGGATTTTTATGGTTGTGTTTACCAGTCTGCCAAACAATCAGGACATCAAAGGTTAGAGCTGTCTAAAAACAGACAGAAATGTTCCTCAGGTTTGCCCAGCTAGTCACAGTATTAACTGGTTAGCTCTGCTCTCCCTCCTCCTCTCTGGATCCAAGTTCGGCATTTCCAACTGGCATCTCCTTCACCAGAGGCATTCTATAACAGAAACCTTGACTGTCCGTCTGCCTGCTGTTTATGGTGCCTGCTAAGACTCTGTTTCTGATTGGTTGTAGAAAATGGTAAGAGAATGTGATATTTTCCTTTAGAAGACATTTGTGTATCAGACAAAAGAGGCCGATTCTAGAGTTTATGTCATGAAGATGTGGTTTGGTGTCAAAGCAAGACAGCAGAGCCGCAGAGAGGAGTTCAACATCACTGGAGGTGAAAATGATGTGCTCATGACACCCTCAAGACATGTGATAAGAAAAATGCACAGTTGTGAAGTAGATCTAATGCAGGAGTCCTTTCTGACAGTTCGATGAGGTTGAGACAAAGACATAACTCACTACTAGGGTGAAACCTCCTTTGATACAAAATCTTTGGTCCAATCTTTCAAATGCTAAGTATTGCATTTCTGTTTCCCCCTCTTTTCAGAATACCCACATCATTTACACAGAGGCTGCTTTTCATGAGTCTGTCTGTGTATTCGCACTTTTTCCCTTTTGAGCATTCATGAATATGTCATTTCTATAATACATATTGACAGTCCAACAAGATGTGTAACATGCTACCATCAAGCCTTAATTCGTCATGCTCAGCTATCAGAGGAGGCTACAGACTGGAAGGGCTCAACTCAATCAGACAAATAATGAACCATGAAGTGCAGCTCTTTAAAGGCCTATGTGATTCGCTGTACTTCCCCTACAGTACCCCTAATACATTATGTAGTGTGTGTGTGTATGTGTCCATTCCATAACAGTAGGATTAGCCAGGCAGGCATCAGGTTTAGAGGTCCTCTGTATAGATGATGCAGGGGCTGCTGTCCTCACTGGACTCCAGCTGGACGGTGGAGACAAACCAGCGGCGGGAGCCCGTAGCGTTGTAGTTGAGCGTGGTGCGGTAAGTGTTCTTGGCGTGTTTGGGGTACACAATGGTGGTGCTCTGGTAGTGCAAGGGCCTCTGGCGCGGCTCTAGGTATACCTGTGACTTGTAACTCCTCCAGGTGCAGTTCTGCATGGCAACGACCGTCTCGCTGTAGGACGTCACCGTAGGAACAGGAGCGCAGTACACCTGGTCCCGGTAGTGCTTGTCTGAGTCGTACTTCACCTCAGAGTTACACCTGGGGAGTAGAACCAAAGACATTGGATTAAGTATTGAAGTACCAAAGTACTTTGAAGGGCAAACATTAAGTAATAGATTAAGCAGTAATTGGTATAGAAGCTGATCACTAGATGGCACTATTAAGTCGGGCTGCCACAATTACTGTATAACTGTAACAGACGGTTATGGATGAAGACCATCATTCTTTTGGGGGGGAGGGGCGATCAACTGACTTAAGACCAGACGGCCAGGCATTCGTGTGGCAATTTGACTTTTAAACTCATAGGTACACTTGCAATCGCTGCCTGGTATTGTGATGTTAACTGATGTGGCTCATGCAATGGAATGTTTTTTTTGTAATGTCAGTTGAGGTGAATCAACAAATTTGGGTACACTTCCTTCTTTTACTTCCTACTTTGCAATGGTCACCAGTCCACCCATTATGCCATCATTGACTTAAATTTACATTTACATTTACATTTAAGTCATTTAGCAGACGCTCTTATCCAGAGTGGGGACACTTGTTCTATTCATTCTATTTCTATGGCAGCACATGCAGTCAGGAGCAGAGTATAAAATGTACTGTATGTCAAAATATATATATACACAGTACCAGTCAAAAGTTTGGACACACCTACTCATTCAAGGGTTTTCTTTATTTTTACTATTATCCACATTCTAGAATAATAGTGAAGACATCAAAACTATGAAATAACACATGGAATTATGTAGTAACCAAAAGTGACTACCTCATGAAGCTGGTTGAGAGAATGCCAAGAGTGTGCAAAGCTGTCATCAAGGCAAAGGGTGGCTACTTTGAAGAATATAAATATATTTGGATTTGTTTACACTTTTTTGGTTACAATATGATTCCATATGTGTTATTTTATAGTTTTGATGTCTTCACTATTATTCTACAATGTGGATAATAGTAAAAATAAAGAAAACCCTTGAATGAGTAGGTGTGTCCAAACTTTTGACTGGTACTGTATATAGATATTATTTTAAAGAAATGCTATTTGAACGGTTATTACGGTGAACGCGGTCATTTGGCTGGCCAATTACCATCATCCAAAATTCCATGACTGTCACAGCCCTACTATTAATAGCAACCCATTCTGTATGTAGTTTGGTGAAGGATCACTCACTTGATCTCTGTTTCAGGTTTTGGGTTGACCTCGATGCTCTCCCCAAAGAACACAGGGTACATGCGTGCCTTCAGGTCCGTCCCCGTTGAGTTCAGGAGAAGGTACGGCAGCTAGGGGAGGATAGAGGTATGAGATTAGGCAGGCCATTCACATAAATCCATCACTTTACCCCCTGTTAATGTATAAAAATGAACATACTGGTGGTGAGGGGAAGTGAGCTGGCAGAATCCATTCTACAGGCAAGAGTAGGTGTCATCACAGACTGTCCTGCGAGATCCCACTACTAGTGCTCTCTACCTAATACAGAGAACAGTTTCTTTAGCTGGCAAAGATGCAGGCTCTGAATCCACCTATAACAGGACAGGAACTCACATGAGGAGTCCTGTGTTATCTCCCCCAGCATTCACACAACACAGCTACAATAGATGAACACAGCCTGGCTAGATAGAGTAAATGGTGATGCATGTCTACGCAACAAGTAGCAAACAAAACACCACTACTTTTTTCATTCACATAATTACATGGTGGGACAAGGCCATATGAATTGTTACAGTAGCTGTCAATCTCTCTTTACTGAGCCCCCAAGCAGCCTAGGGTTATGCTTCTGAAAGAACTTACAAAGCCAGCCAGCATGTCTGCCTGTTGTGTAGCTGAGGGGGCTAGTTGAGAGTGTCCCTCCACCTCTTTGTGTCCTGAACCTGGTCAACGTCCCTGTTCCACCTGCTCAAGCCATTAGAACCGCTCTGCTGCCTCCACTAAATCAACCCAACAGAGAGCCACCAGTCCAGACACACACACCAGCTCAGACAAGGCTGACCAGGACAGGAGAGAGGCTACTGTCTGTCTATCTGTCTGTCTGCACTACACAATAAACCCTGTCCCAGAGAGGTCACATACATGTTTCGGTTCATTTTATTTCAATTGACTGTAAATGAATGAAGCCTTGTAGTCAGTGTTGTCAACCTTATGGTACGTACTGTATGCATCTCATCAGAGTATGTAGCCTAGTGGTTAGAGCGGCAGGTAGCCTAGTGGTTAGAGCAGCAGGTAGCCTAGTGGTTAGAGCAGCAGGTAGCCTAGTGGTTAGAGCGGCAGGTAGCCTAGTGGTTAGAGCAGCAGGTAGCCTAGTGGTTAGAGCAGCAGGTAGCCTAGTGGTTAGCGCATTGGGCCAGTAACTGAAAGGCTGCTGGATCGAATCCCTGAGCTGATAAGGTAAAAATCTGTTGTTCTGCCCCTGAACAAGGCAGTTAACCCACTGCTCCCCAGTAGGTCTTCATTGTAAATAAGAATTGGAACTTAACTGACTTGCCTAGTTAAATAAAGGTTTTTAAAAAATGTCTCACATACGGCTGAGTCTGACAAACAGGTTAGACCATGTCATCAGAGAGTGAAATACCGTCTAGTCTGAACCAGACTTGGTTCACCTGTTACACCCAGCATTCTGACTGGGAAAGACCCTATGAGAAGGCCTCTGCATAGGGACTCTGCTGTCCTGTCCCACCGTCTGCCTAGAGACCAATAAAGTCATAGGCACAAACCCCTACACTGTAGCTACTGCTTCTGGAACCAATTAGCAAATTCTAAATCCTTTGCCAAGTCTATACAGTGCTGCTGTCTGAGCCCAGAGGCATGCGCGGATGACATCTAGTCATAATGCCATCCAGACAATACCTTTCATTGTGAGTCCAAGACGTCCAACTAACACTTTTATGTGCAATTACAGGATCTCTCCAAACACAAACTTCCTGAATCAGCTATATCATTCTGTTCCCACCAGCTCTCTTTCTCTCTCTGTCATTACAAAGTGTAGTTCGAGGAAAGTTGTCACATGTTAAGGTTTGGCTGCACATGTCTCTCCAAACCCATACAATTGCTCTTGGGACAGGTCAGAACAGGCCAAGGGCACAGCAGACTTGCCACTCAAATCACTGTGCCGCACACAGCTCGTTTTACCCAAAACCCCTAATCGGAACCGGACAAAAACTCACTCTATAGGCTGTACCGTACCCCAGCTTGCAACTTCAGCTCTGCTGAGTATATCACTCTCACTCAGATGAGAGCTAGTGTAACCAATAACCATGCTACCCTCATTGCTGTTAATCCCTGTAAATCTACCTTCATTTGCAAAGTCATTAATTTTCCACTGTGTGCTGCTGGCATCATCAAATTAAACGAGTGTGATTGGCATGTCTTCTGTGCTCTGGCAGGAACAGCACCCTTGCTGTTTTTCCAGGGGAATGAATATGTTGGCAGCCTTTGAACGTGTAAACACTTGTGAATAGTAGGTGGGCTCCAGCCTAGGAGCTCCTCCATCTACAGTCGGGATTAACATTGGCAACCAGAATCACGGGACTGTCCCGGGACCACTCTTCACATTTCCCGAAAGAAATTTAATGACAAGGGAAATTAAATTTTCACCCAATGTCGCACTACAGCATTTCCACAAAACACACACATAGCACATTATCAAAACAGGTTGTCACATGGAAGCCTTTAGCCTAGCATATATACTTCACACAAAGTCGCCATAAATTGAAAGCACATGCATAATTGCCATTGCTGGATTGCACACAAGACCCGAATGCAGTTTAGAGTTCTCATTAGAACTGAAAATGTGATCCCGGTCCTACCCAAGCCCAGGCCTGAGCTGAAGCCCAGGCCTGGTCCAACATAACAGAAATTAAATGAGACTGAACCCCCCAAAAAAGCCAGATTTTTAGAAAACAATAAACTATATTGTTTTAAACTGTAGAGTAGAGACAAGGAAACAGCCATTAGGCCTAGAAAAAGCGGTGAGAAAAATTCAGTTTAGCTATGATCAACTAATTAGAAAAATATTGGAATAAAGTAGGCTAATACAATTGAAGGCATGTATCAAATTCTTGCTTATACTGAAACTTCGAAAGTCATATCCAACCGTTATATGAATTATTAGCAATAGTCGTGTGTGGTCACCTAGATGATCATTTCAGCACCGTTTTCATTGGGACAGCGCCATCGAGCTATTTTGAGACAAGCCGTGGGGACTCTAGTAGATAAATCAATCAATGTCACATTTTAGTTTTCACTGATCTCCGTTTGGATATTTGGTAACAATTAGGCTGGGGACATGTTAGCTAAATTGAGGTGGGTGCTAATGATACTCTTTATTCTAGTTTGCTCATATATTAGTTGATCAAAACATTTTACGAGCATGTTATCAGCCTACATGTGGATTTTGCTCTTCTCTCGTGTAGTAGCCTGTCCAACTCCTGACCAAAAGCATGTGACTTGTCTGATAATCAATCATTGTCATTTTGCTTCACTGAATCTCTGTCTGTATATTTGGTTCATTGAACTCTGGCTGGACCAGTGGAAGTGGTAGCTCATTTATTCGTTTGCTCATCTATCACTGACTAGAAACATTTAGCATGCAATAATGTAACCTACATCAATAGTATAACTTATCTATTGACTCGAGTAGTAGTCTTATATAGCCTTATATAGAGCTATTTTCCTATCGTAACAATCCCACTGAAACCCCAAATCCTGACTACTTCTCGCATGAAAATTACTAACTTTATATTGTAATCTATAGGTAGCATTATCAAAGCACGTCTCGCCTATGTGAAAATAGGCCTATCACATTTCCCCCACTTCATTGCGTTGTCTCGTATTGCTGCCCATACAGTGGGGCAAAAAAAGTATTTAGTCAGCCACCAATTGTGCAAGTTCTCTCACTTCAAAAGATGCGAGAGGCCTGTAATTTTCATCATAGTTACACTTCAACTATGACAGACAAAATGAGAGAGAAAAAATCCAGAAAATCACATTGTAGGATTTTTTATTTATTTATTTGCAAATTATGGTGGAAAATAACTATGTGGTCAATAACAAAAGTTTATCTCAATACTTTGTTATATACCCTTTGTTGGCAATGACAGAGGTCAAACGTTTTCTGTAAGTCTTCACAAGGTTTTCACACACTGTTGCTGGTATTTTGGCCCATTCCTCCATGCAGATCTCCTCTAGAGCAGTGATGTTTTGGGGCTGTTGCTGGGCAACACAGACTTTCAACTCCATCCAAAGATTTTCTATGGGGTTGAGATCTGGAGACTGGCTAGGCCACTCCAGGACCTTGAAATGCTTCTTACGAAGCCACTCCTTCGTTGCCCGGGCGGTGTGTTTGGGATCATTGTCATGCTGAAAGACCCAGCCACGTTTCATCTTCAATGCCCTTGCTGATGGAAGGAGGTTTTCACTCAAAATCTCACGATGGACATGTACTGGCTTAAGCAGGGGGACACGTCTGGCACTGCAGGATTTGAGTCCCTGGTGGCGTAGTGTGTTACTGATGGTAGGCTTTGTTACTTTGGTCCCAGCTCTCTGCAGGTCATTCACTAGGTCCCCCCGTGTGGTTCTGGGATTTTTGCTCACCGTTCTTGTGATCATTTTGACCCCACGGGGTGAGATCTTGCGTGGAGCCCCAGATCGAGGGAGATTATCAGTGGTCTTGTGTATCTTCCATTTCCTAATAATTGCTCCCACAGTTGATTTCTTCAAACCAAGCTGCTTACCTATTGCAGATTCAGTCTTCCCAGCCTGGTGCAGGTCTACAATTTTGCTTCTGGTGTCCTTTGACAGCTCTTTGGTCTTGGCCATAGTGGAGTTTGGAGTGTGACTGTTTGAGGTTGTGGACAGGTGTCTTTTATACTGATAACAAGTTCAAACAGGTGCCATTAATACAGGTAACAAGTGGAGGACAGAGGAGCCTCTTAAATAAGAAGTTACAGGTCTGTGAGAGCCAGAATTCTTGCTTGTTTGTAGGTGACCAAATACTTATTTTCCACCATAATTTGCAAATAAATTCATTAAAAATCCTACAATGTGATTTTCTGGATTTTTTTCCCTCATTTTGTCTGTCATAGTTGAAGTGTACCTATGATGAAAATTACAGGCCTCTCATCTTTTTAAGTGAGAGAACTTGCACAATTGGTGGTTGACTAAATACTTTTTGCCCCACTGTATTAGAGCGTTGGTAGAGAATGTGTGATCACCAAACTTGGTCCCCGTTAAGATACCTTGATATTTAAACAATGTCCTCTCTTCATGTCCCCGTTATTTATGAGCTGATCTGTATAATTATTAACTTTTGCCAAATAGGAGATATTCTGTCATTCGTTGGAGGTTCTCTAGCAAGCTTGGTCATTTGACTTTTATTTGACTGCAGTTACAAAGTTTGTATGATTCGATAACGCTATAGCCTACTCCGGGTGCGCTCTGTGAGTCCCGAGCGCGCTCTTTGTCCATGTGCAGTAGCCTAGGCCTACTGCTGAAAGGCGCTGAATTAATTTAGGAACATGATAACGCTCGGAATTTATGAACGGCCTGTTTCGCAATTCACAACCATGTTATTGGCGATCAAAGTTACTCTATCGTTACCATCAGTTTCACTTGCTGTGAAATATTTACATAGTGGCGCAGCCAAGACGGCAATGTTGCGCAGTGACAATCTTATTTTGCGAGAACCCTGGCATAGTAACCATATATTGGCTTTGAATGGGCACTTCCAATTTTTGTGCTATTTCCCGTGACTTTCGGGATAAATATAAATTATTCCCCGTATTGAAATTTGATAGATCCCCGGGAAAATGTTAATCCCTAATCTACAGTACCCAGGCAGCTGCACACATACGGAACTCATTCTCCCGGAAGCACTTCTCCACCCACCTAGTCGACCTGGTGTGCAGCTAAGCATAAAACCACATACAGTACAATACACACTCAGACAAAGAGCAACTCTCTCATACACTCGAGGTAGATCACGAGGACCTGGAGTAAGGAAAAACTCTGCCCATCATCATCATCACACAGTAAACTTCTGACTGAGTATAGTAGATGTCCTCAAACTCCAGCATCACGATCAATATCAACACTAAAGCTGGAATAAGCACCTGATGACTCACAACACGAGTCTCCTTTCTGTCCTATACACTAATGCAGGGATAGTTATAGTGCTGACTGAGCTCCTTGACTGGGCCAGAACACTGACTGGTGAGAGGGACTCTCAGCCTCCCCCATATGAAGCCATAACAGTGTAATAAACCATTTCATAACCAGAATATAAAGCAGGAGTTTGACTGCGATACAAATACATGTCTATCCAAGGAGATACTGTTGAACCTGCTCACCCCTCCATTGACAACCTCCTTTCATCTGATATGCTGCCTGTCAAGTCTTCTGCATGTGCATGCATGTCTGCCTACTGCCAGTGCCAAGCATTCACATACTGTATATAAAAGAAAATAGCTCAAACTCCCAAAAAAAAAAATGCTTTGCCAGCTTTTTCTAATGGAAGATATATATTTTTTCCATACATATGCAATCCCATTAAAGGTATTGGAACCACAAGCGGAATCAGCCCCAATCAAAGCTTCTGTTTTGAGGGGAAACCACAAAGCAGGGGAGCTCCACCAGTCCCCACATCCAGGGGGTTAGGACCATATCTCTCCCTTTCAGGCCTCAACAAACTCAACAAAGTGTCACGCAACTCCCATCTACTGTATTGTGCTGTATGTGAAGTTGGCTGCTGGCTTCCCTCTAAAAGCACACATAAATGCTATCGTGACCTGTATGAACATGTTCCTTTGATAGTTAAATTAGGAGTGCCTTGGTAACAATTGTTTAAATATAAATGACCTTTGTTCCTCAGTGGGATTACTACACTTCACTCAAATCACAGCAAACAATTGATACAACTGTTGTTATTTCTAACCAACATTACACAAATTGCATTTCTTAATCAAATAATAATAAATCAAATGTGTGTCCTCTCCCAGGTGTGAGGCCCTATTCACACTATCTATTTATTGGGGATTTCCAGCCGTAGCATGTGCCTGTATGGGCTGTCTGGTTTCCAAGCTGGCATTTGGCTGCAGTGAAAGGGTAACGCCAGGTTATAATGTAATATTCTGCATGAGCAGAAGCATGGTCGACTAGAGGGCATTAACCTGAGACTTGTCAGTAATGGAGACCACAACAGACCCAAGGAACTAATCAGATAATCACAATCACACTCTGTTTTGTCCCATCGCCCATTTCCATTGCTACCACCACACACACTCAAAAGGTTAGAGTGTTTACACATTGACCTAGAGTTCTGTTTGTTTCTATGGGTCACTTCAACCCTGGGCTTGCCAATGAACTTGCAAACTATTCCATCATGAATGGGACAGACAGAGAGATATGTTTGATATGCGCTCTGACTCTCCTGTAAGATTCCTCATCGACTCTTAAGTATTGTTAAATGTTCAGTCAAGAGGCAAGAACATATCCAGATTGATGCTTATCCCTTTCATGGAACATTAACAGAGAGGGTGTTTTGAACACTGCTTCTCTTGGTGTTTCTGCAGTGAATAGTTAATTATTACAAATGACCAAATCACCACAAACAATTGAATCGATTTTAACACAGAAATGAGAGAAAGCTACACCATTGGTTCTATTTCATCCAGTCCTATAGGCTACAAGTATTATAACACATAATACTTACAAGTATTATAACACATAATACCTACAAGTATTAGAACATATAATACCTACAAGTATTAGAACATATAATACCTACAAGTATTATTACACATAATACTTACAAGTATTATAACACATAATACCTACAAGTATTAGAACATATAATACCTACAAGTATTATAACACATAATACTTACAAGTATTATAACACATAATACCTACAAGTATTATAACACATAATACCTACAAGTATTAGAACATATAATACCTACAAGTATTAGAACATATAATACCTACAAGTATTATTACACATAATACTTACAAGTATTATAACACATAATACCTACAAGTATTATAACACATAATACCTACAAGTATTAGAACACATAATACCTACAAGTATTAGAACACATAATACCTACAAGTATTAGAACACATAATACCTACAAGTATTAGAACACATAATACCTACAAGTATTATTACACATAATACCTACAAGTATTAGAACACATAATACTTACAAGTATTAGAACACATAATACCTACAAGTATTATAACACATAATACCTACAAGTATTAGAACATATAATACCTACAAATATTATTACACATAATACTTACAAGTATTATAACACATAATACCTACAAGTATTATAACACATAATACCTACAAGTATTATAACACATAATACCTACAAGTATTAGAACACATAATACCTACAAGTATTATTACACATAATACCTACAAGTATTAGAACATATAATACCTACAAGTATTAGAACACATAATACTTACAAGTATTAGAACACATAATACCTACAAGTATTAGAACACATAATACCTACAAGTATTATTACACATAATACCTACAAGTATTAGAACATATAATACCTACAAGTATTATTACACATAATACTTACACGTATTAGAACACATAATACTTACAAGTATTAGAACACATAATACCTACAAGTATTAGAACATATAATACCTACAAGTATTAGAACATATAATACCTACAAGTATTAGAACACATAATACCTACAAGTATTATTACACATAATACTTACAAGTATTATTACACATAATACCTACAAGTATTAGAACACATACTACAAGTATTAGAACACATAATACCTACAAGTATTAGAACACATAATACCTACAAGTATTAGAACACATAATACCTACAAGTATTAGAACATATAATACCTACAAGTATTAGAACACATAATACCTACAAGTATTATTACACATAATACCTACAAGTATTATTACACATAATACCTACAAGTATTATTACACACAATACCTACAAGTATTAGAACACACAATACCTACAAGTATTAGAACACATAATACCTACAAGTATTATTACACATAATACTTGTAGCCTATAGGACTGGATGATCAGATCCTAGATGCCTATAGGACTGGATGATCAGATCCTAGATGCCTATAGGACTGGATGATCAGATCCTAGATGCCTATAGGAATGGATGATCAGATCCTAGATGTTTGATCTGAGGCCTATCAGTAATTTATCCATAAACTTGTTTATTATTGTTTGAGATTAATGATCCTGCATCCAAGCAATCATCAAGACATGTCAGAATTCATTCAACGGTATGATTTCTAATGATAATACTGAATCAGAAAATGTCTAGGCCTATGCGCTGAACCAGTAAAATGCCAACAGTAAGAGGAAAAACAGATGTTTAGGAGTAAGAAATGTGCAAATTCATGTATCTGTTCAAAACAAAACAGTTTACATACTAGTTTACATACTACCATGACGGACACATGGTTTAACAATAAAGTCAATCGGAGGGTATATAGCTGCAATTCCTTCTTGTCTTGCTCAAACCATTTCCGTTGTTTTATTTATTCAGAATTGCGCACTTGTTGCGCACAATGCGCAGAGCCGGCGGCACTTGTAAAGCTATCAAAACACATTATCAACTGTTGCTTACCAGTTTGCCTTCTTTGCTTTCCTTTTTATAGTATCCATGGTTCTCGACTAGCGTTGTACAACTCCCGGAGCGCGATTCGAGCAGACCAGGGGACAGCGAATAGAAGGGCGGACTTGGACTCGGAGGGAGTCCCGAATCCGGACTGTCAAGCAGTCCCTCCCGATTCTTTCCTTCCAGACTGTCATCCATAGCTTGTAAATGTAGGTGCCCCACCATTTCTGTGAGAGCTCAAAACAAAAACCAGGCAAAGTCACTCAAGGCGATGACGAGCCAACCAAATTTCTTGAATGACTGCAACCCAAAATGCGCACAAATCCCGTCATTCGGAGATGGGCAATCCCTGTTCAAATTCTTAATTCAAAACAGATTTCTAAAATAACACATTTTAAAATAATATTAGAATATTGTCATTACATTATAAAACTATAACTTCTATTTGCCACATACTAATCGTACGCTGTGCCTGTAGGCTTTAGCCCTAATTCACAAACCTTTGATCTGTTATTAAAGCCTAACAGTTTTATCTCCATCAGACGGTCGGTAAACAGTATGTCATCCCAAACAAATACTCTCAAATAATTAATAATTGACAAGTAAGAAACTGAAAAAAAATTCCAGAAACTCCCTGACAACTAACCAGAAATTATATTGTCACTTTATCGTCCATTCCGGATTCAAATACGTTCCATAAAGCAATGGAAGACATATTAAACAATATGACTTTATCCCACTGTAACGTAGCAGTCTATCTGGCAGCTACAAGCCGACTGTCTGCTCTGTGCTGAACTGAACAGTCGGATCTCGGAGAGGTCCCTCTTCAATGTGCCTGCCAGCTTTTTTTTGCACCTGGAGCCAATCCAGCCCTGATGATCTGGATCCGGTCCAGGAACAGTCGACAGGGCGACCACGTCCGCACTGCTCCTCCCAGGTTAGTTGGGGCTCTGTGACTGATACTACACTATTATTTATATATATATATATAGTTAAATAAAGGTTACATTTAGTATTAATATATTAATATATATATATATTAAATATATGAATATATTAATACTAAATGTAACCTTTATTTAACTATATATATATATATATATATATATATATATATATATATAATAGTGTAGTATCAGTCACAGAGCCCCAACTAACCTGGGAGGAGCAGTTAAATAAAGGTTACATTTAGTATTAATATATTAATATATTTAATATATATATATATATATATATATATATATATATGAATACTAAATTCAGATAAGAACCAATTCTTACCTTGTCAGCTCGGGGATCCGATCCAACCTTTCGGTTACTGGCCCAACGCTCTAACCACTAGGCTACCTGCCGCTCTATAATACTTTATTATAAACTGGGTGGTTCGAGCCCTGAATGCTGATTGGCTGACAGCCGTGGTATATCAGACCGTATACCACGGGTATGACGAAACATGTATATTTCCTGCTCTAATTACGTTGGTAACCAGTTTATAATAGCAATAAGGCACCTCTGGGTTTGTGGTATATGGCCAATATACCATGGCTAAGGGTTGTATCCAGGCACTCTGCGAAGCGTCGTGCATAGTATATTGGTATACCACACCACCTCGTGCCTTATTGCTAACTCAGTAAGTCATGGAAAGTGGGAATATTGCGAGTGTAGCTATACAATAGAGAGATAATGTGTTGAATGAATAGCATATATGCTACAATAAGCCATGGAATTTACTACAAAAAAAATATTGATCTTTCAATTTGGCCCAAATCAATTGTGTTATGTTAACTTCATGCCTCTAAAATGTATAATGAACTGTCATTTAAAACTCTTGTGGCAATCTAATGTACACTGAGTCTATACAATATTATGAACTCTTTCCATGACATAGACTGACCAGGTGAATCCGGGTGAAAGCTATGATTCCAAATTGATGTCACTTGTTAAATCCACTTCAATCAGTGTAGATGAAGGGGAGGAGACAGGTTAAAGAAGGAATTTTAAGCCGTGAGACAATTGAAACATGGATTGTGTATGTGTGCCATTCAGAAGGTGAATGAGCATGACAAAATATTTAAGTGTCTTATGGTAGTAGGTGCAAGGCATACTGGTTTGTGTCAAGAACTGCGAAGCTGCTGGGTTTTTCACGCTCAACAGTTTCCCGTGTGTATCAAGAATGGTCCACCACCCAAAGGACATCCAGACAACTTGCCACAACTGTGGGAAGCATTGGAGTCAACAAGGGCCAGCATCCCTGTGGAACGCTTTCGACACCTTGTAGAGTACATGCCCTGAATAATTGAGGCTGTTCTGAGGGCAAAAGGTGTTTTTAATGTTTTGTACACTCAGTGTATAGGTAATTTGGGTTGTTCGTTAGGCTGTTGTTGTTGTTATTATACAGTACATTATATACTATACCATACGTTTTTGAGTTCTGTTGCTGTTCTCTACTACTGTGGAGCAAATATCAAGAATGCCATTAAACACTGGCCAGTCCCCTAGAGTCAGATTAGAGGGGAGTGTATATTATTCAATGGAAATGCCTATCCACTTTTCTCACAGATGTATGGAGATAGATTAGTGCCACAATGATTGTAAATACACAGTGTACAAGTCACAAATGTATAGCAGCAGCATGGTGAGATTGGACTCTGTAGGCCTATAGATGGGTGGAGATGAAGAAACAACACAAATGTATTTAGTGGAGTAAGTACAGTATTTGTATGATGACATTGATAAAATCAGTGTTCCAACAGTAATGCTAGTCCTTTGGAAACATTTAATATTCAGTTTGAATATTCTTTTGCATTTAGCATCTTATGCCAGCACCTGACAGTTTGACACAACCTATTTTCTCTTCAAATTGTTTGTGTGTATGTGTGTGTGTGTGTGTGTGTGCTCGTAAGTATGTCTTGCCCCGTATATTTCAGGACTGGGTGGGGATGCTGTATGACTCCCAGTAACTATATGAGTATGGAGCTACAGCAGACCCGAGCTCAGTCTAACCGACAGGATAGTCATCATAGCCCAGCAGGATGAAGAATGGAACCCTTGTTGAAGGTTCCCCAGTTACTCTTACCAACATCAACCCTGCCAAGAGGGAAATCAGAGCACAAATACACAATGCTGCAGAGGAGGGAGTGTGTGTCTGGGGAAGTTGATTGAGTCTTTGATGGTTCAGCAGCTCTCCATGGTAATTACAGCAGATGCCCAGGAAATCATGAATTATGTTTTTATGTTTTTATAAAACTATCATAAATCTATGCTTTGCTTTGTTGTCTAAGATCTATAATGTGTAATTAATTGAATGCATTTTAAGCCTGCACACATGTTATCTTGTTTTCTTATGGCTGTTTTCATCTTAGTGTTATTGTGATGGAGTGGAGCTGTGGCAGGAAGTGTGGGCCGTGATGTGGGAGTAGTCAGGAGTTCACTGTGGCAGGAAGTGTGGGCCGTGATGTGGGAGTAGTCAGGAGTTCACTGTGGCAGGAAGTGTGGGCCGTGATGTGGGAGTAGTCAGGAGTTCACTGTGGCAGGAAGTGTGGGCCGTGCTGTGGGAGTAGTCAGGAGTTCACTGTGGCAGGAAGTGTGGGCCGTGATGTGGGAGTAGTCAGGAGTTCACTGTGGCAGGAAATGTGGGCCGTGATGTGGGAGTAGTCAGGAGTTCACTGTGGCAGGAAGTGTGGGCGGTGATGTGGGAGTAGTCAGGAGTTCACTGTGGCAGGAAGTGTGGGCCGTGCTGTGGGATTAGTCAGGAGTTCACTGTGGCAGGAAGTGTGGGCCGTGATGTGGGAGTAGTCAGGAGTTCACTGTGGCAGGAAGTGTGGGCCGTGATGTGGGAGTAGTCAGGAGTTCACTGTGGCAGGAAGTGTGGGCCGTGATGTGGGAGTAGTCAGGAGTTCACTGTGGCAGGAAGTGTGGGCCGTGATGTGGGAGTAGTCAGGAGTTCACTGTGGCAGGAAGTGTGGGCCGTGATGTGGGAGTAGTCAGGAGTTCACTGTGGCAGGAAGTGTGGGCCGTGATGTGGGAGTAGTCAGGAGTTCACTGTGGCAGGAAGTGTGGGCCGTGATGTGGGAGTAGTCAGGAGTTCACTGTGGCAGGTGTGTCTTTGGGAGCATCATCATTTCGTCATACAGGTACTCCCTTTTCAAAAGAGCACATCCCAATGATCCCCATATTTTAAAAAAAATTACAGAAGAGATTTGATCTATAAGACACAGAGGATGAGCATGTTTTGTGGCCATCATACTTAGGTATGAGTGCTGTATGAATCTTATGTTTGGACAGAAGTATGTAATGTTTTATCTTTTTATAAAGATAAGCATTATATTGTTAGATTTAATGGATTTAATGGAGTTACTCTGGTAGGTCTAAAACATTGTTCCTCAAGTTCAACTGTCGGAAATAGTTGGAGCGCTGGCGCACTGCCTTCATAAGCCTAATATACCACACCAAACCTTCACAAAAGTGTTTTGACTTTATTAGGGTAATATCAAAAGTAAGTCAAGTCATTGTTTATAGGGAAAATACAAGCAGGTTTCCATATTGTGACGTTAAATCTTTAAAAAATGGATTTTGATGATTTGAGTGCAAGTAGCCCTGTAGTTGCCCGGCAGGAACACAACATTACAGTTGACTTTGAACTTTATTTGGCCAAAGAGAATAACTCAACAGAATGAAACAAATCACTTGATGCATATTTAAAGAACTAGTTTAAACCTTCACAAAAATTGAACCGGCTTATATTACAGCAATTACCAACAAAGGCGAGTGCTTACTGTAGGCCTACCAAACAAATGACAGCAGTAGGCTGATGGTGATTCTTTTACAACAGCCCTACTTTTAACCTATCTAAAACAAATGTAAAAGACAGGTCGAACTTAATATTGCCAATGGAAATGTCTCTACAAAATGAAACAAAACCTTTTTTTTGCGTATTTAAAGAACTGGGGTCTGTTGGGCCCATGAAGACCTCTACTGTATACCAGCAGCTTGAGGGAGCAACTGAACAGTGGGAAAGCTTTAGAACTTGTTAAACTATTTGGAGTAGCTCATTCCCTGGCTACAGACTGTGGATGGAGGCCGTGTCTTTGACTACATTATGTAGGCTATGATGGGGGAGGTTTTGGTCTAGAATCTGGAGTAGGGGGTTTTGATACAGGATAGGACCTTTGCACTTGGGTTCCAAACCGGGGAACCAGGGGGTGGGATGGGGGGTAACCCTGGGGAGGCTTCACATTGTCTCAGACAGGAGGACAGAGGGAGGGGGGCGGGTGAAACTATGAAACCAGGCAGCCTGCTAGTGATTCATCCCTGTGTGCTCCATCATCCCTCCTCCTGCGCTCTCAGTGCAATCACTCACATCCTGCTCCCCACCTCATAGCCCCTGGCACACACACACACACACACACACACACACACACACACACACACACACACACACACACACACACAGAGAGAGACTGACACACACACAGAGACAGACACACACACAGACTCACACGCTCTGCAGCATTCTCACTGAGCTGGCTCATTCTCTCTACTCACAGCCCAGTGCCAAGCTAGCTGTGTGGAGGTGGAACTGGAACACAGCACAGGTGTGTGTGCTTGTGAGAGAGACAGAATAGCAGAGAAATACATTTTGGGGCTTTTATCTGTCTGTAAGAAGAGCAAATGAAGGCTTGAATTTGAGTGCATATTTGAGTGTGTGTGTATGTATGTGTGTGTGTGTGTGTGTATGCCCATGCATGTGCAGTCTGGAATAGCTCTCAATGTAAACAAACCACTGCAAGGCCGTTCTGGCTCTGTCCGCCAGCAGGGAGGTTGTTTTCAACCAGTGGAGACGTCACTGTGGTTTCTACACAAACAATGTCTCTCTCTTTTCAGACTGCCCAACCGTGAATCCTGGGAATGTAGCATACATGTGATCATTTTAGACTTTGCTTTTCGCACAATGTACACACATAACACTAGTGTGGCTGCATACTATCCATTCAGTTTGACCCACTTGTTGAAGTCTGAAACGGAGAGCTGGTTGTGAGTAGAGCAGAATGATGTATGAGGAGCAGTAGTCAAACTGACTCCATGATGGACGACACTGGCACTTTTTAAATGTACCATCTAAGACGTTTAATTCACAATGCACCTCACTGCTCTGGATAGTGCATGTGGTTTTAATGTTTGGAGACCACTGGGCAGAGCTGGAGGTTTCGGGCTTGGGAGACCCTTTCCGATACTCCCCCTCTATCACCAAAACACCCCCACTCCCTCTCTCTGTAGAGAAGATCCAGGCCTGACCATAGGCCTACCACAGAGCTGGCTTGTTTACAAGTGTGCACTATCCTGTATCCGAGTGTGGAAGTGTTTAAAGAAGTTTTTCACCATTAAGTGTACGAACAGAGTATCTGACAGTTATATTCACTGAGAGTAGACAACCATGTGTTTTAACTGACTTGTAAAAATATTTCTTCCAAATCATGTCTGTGGGACAAGGCAAAGTGATGGCAGCATATTTTTGTGCTTATTGTGTCCCGTACCATGTTGACATCTTCTCCATAGCATCTAGCTGGCTGAGCTGAGCACTTCCCTTAGGCCCCACAGCTTTTAGCCTTGCATGCTACGAGCTCATCCACACTGATCTTTAATCAGTGATTCACCTGTTGTGTTGAACGCCCTCTTCCTTTGACTTTCTCACATCCTGCCCGTTCTGCTGGAACAGAGAATAGGTCAGTAAGGGAATGGTTTTGTTTACTGTGTTACCTTTGGCTCATCTGTTTTACACAGCTTTCACAGTGTGATTTTGTATAAGAATGTACATTCGGAATACGCACGTTAGGTCTTTGAAACTTTTAGGTACCAAATGTCAACAACTAATTCAGTGCAAATAGCTACCAATGGTGTACTTAGAAAGGTCCTCAAAGTCAGTCCACAAACATTGATGTACTGTGGAAAAAAAATAATGCCTTAAATGCATGAGTGTCAACTCAATAGACTATTAGTCACACAAAAGGTGTTTTGTGTGAGTATGTCAATGGCCTTTGACGTTGGTTGACAAAGCGAGGTGGTTAAAGCTCGACATTAACGTTTGTCTTCTTGTCCTGGACAAGTAAAAGAAAAAATGTCGGACAAGAAGAATATAGACTTCAGTAAAAAAAAAAAAAAAAGGACAACACAACAATCAAAATATCAAACAATTACTTCGATCAGAATTGGACCAGAGAGGCCAACATTGGAATAATATTTCGGAAAGTATTCAAACCCCTTTACTTTTTCAACAATTTGTTATGTACCAGCCTTATTATAAGATACATTTAAAAAAATGTTTTTGTCTCAATCAACACTTGTCAACACTACTCAATCAAATTGTTGCAAATTTATAAAAAATGTAATTCTGAAATATCAGATTTACATAATTATTCAGACCATTTACTCAGTACTTTGTTGAAGCAATTATAGCCTTGAGTTTTCTTGGGTATGACGCTACAAGCTTGGCACACCTGTATTTGGGGATTTTCTCCCATTCTTCTCTACAGATCCTCTCAAGCTCTGTCAGGTTGGATGGGGAGTGTCGCTGCACAGCTATTTACAGGTCTCTCCAGAGATGGTCGATCGGGTTCATATCTGGGCTCTGGCTGGGCCAATCAAAGACATTCTCAGAGACTTGTCCCGAAGCCCCTCCTGCTTTGTTTTGGGTGTGTGCTTAGGGTTGTTGTCCTGTTGGAAGGTGAACCCTTGCCCAGGTCTGAGATCCTGAGGGCTCTGGAGCAGATTTTAATCAAGGATCTCTCTTTACTTTGTTCCTTTCATCTTTCCCTTGATCCTGACTAGTCTCCCGGTCCATGCCGTTGAAAAACATCCCACATTATGATTCTGCCACTAACATGCTTCACCATAGGGATGGTGCCAGGTTTCCTCCAGACATGACACTTGTCATTCAGGACAAAGAGTTCAATCTTGGTTTCGTCAGACCAGATAATCTTGTTTTTCATGGTCTGAGAGTCCTTTAGGTGCCTTTTGGCGAACTCCAAGCGGGCTGTTGTGCTTTTTACTGAGGAGTGGCTTTGGTTTGGCCACTCGACCATAAAGGCCTGATTGGTGGAGTGCTGCAGAGATGGTTGTCAAATCAAATCAAATTTATTTATATAGCCCTTCGTACATCAGCTGATATCTCAAAGTGCTGTACAGAAACCCAGCCTAAAACCCCAAACAGCAAGCAATGCAGGTGTAGAAGCACGGTGGCTAGGAAAAACTCCCTAGAAAGGCCAAAACCTAGGAAGAAACCTAGAGAGGAACCAGGCTATGGGGGGTGGCCAGTCCTCTTCTGGCTGTGCCGGGGGGAGATTATAACAGAACATGGCCAAGATGTTCAAATGTTCATAAATGACCAGCATGGTCCAATAATAATAAGGCAGAACAGTTGAAACTGGAGCAGCAGCATGGCCAGGTGGACTGGGGACAGCAAGGAGTCATCATGTCAGGTAGTCCTGAGGCATGGTCCTAGGGCTCAGGTCCTCCGAGAGAGAGAAAGAGAGAATTAGAGAGAGCACACTTAAATTCACACAGGACACCGAATAGGACAGGAGAAGTACTCCAGATATAACAAACTGACCCTAGCCCCCCGACACAAACTACTGCAGCATAAATACTGGAGGCTGAGACAGGAGGGGTCAGGAGACACTGTGGCCCCATCCTAGGACACCCCTGGACAGGGCCAAACAAGAAGGATATAACCCCACCCACTTTGCCAAAGCACAGCCCCCACACCACTAGAGGGATATCTTCAACCACCAACTTACCATCCTGAGACAAGGCTGAGTTGTCCTTCTGGAAGGTTCTCCCATCTCCACAGAAGAACTTTGGACCTCTGTTAGAGTGACCATCGGGTTCATGGTCACCTCCCTGACCAAGGCCCTTCTCCCCCGATTGCTCAGTTTGGCCGGGCGAACAGATCTAGGGAGAGTGTTGGTGGTTCCAAAATTCTTCCATTTAAGAATGATGGAGGCCGCTGTGTTCATGGGGACCTTCAATGCTGCAAACATATTTTGGTACCCTTCCCCAGATCTGTGCCGTGACACAACCCTGTCTCAGAGCTCTACGGAAAATTCCTTTGATCTCATGGCTTGGTTTTTGCTCTGACGTGCACTGTCAACTGTGGGACCTTATATAGACAGGTGTGTGCCTTTCCAAATCATGTCCAGTCAATTGAATTTACCACAGGTGGACTCCAATCAAGTTATAGAAACATCCCAAGGATGATCAGTGGAAACAGGAAGCACCTGAGCTCAATTTTGAGTCTCATAGCAAAGGGTCTTTTTTTTTGCAAACATTTCTAAAAACCTGTTTTCGTTTAGTCATTTTGGAGGTATTGTGTGTAGATGGATGAAAACGTGTTTTTTAATCAATTTTAGAATAAGGCTGTAACTTAATAGAATGTGGAAAAAGTAAATGGGTCTGAATGCACTGTAAAAAAAGAAGAAGCCTACATGTCTAAGAGTAGGTGGTATGCATATTGATTACATCCTCATCTCCAAACCGATGCTGACATGAGGGAGGCGCCAGAAAATGAAGCCAAACTTTAATGAGACTTATAATTACATAGAGACATTGTATAGGCTAAACGACAGTCATGTTTGACAAATATAATGAAGGATATTTAACATTAACGTTTAAAGGTGTAATGCTCCGGGTGTCATGGGTGTGGAGTCAAACGCAGGAGACAGAGAGTGCAATGCTGTGCGTCTTTAATAGCACCAACGCACCACAGGGTGCTCACAATAGTAACGGCCCCAAACACAGGGAATGAAAATGTACAACGGAACAATCACGACCAGGCACTAACACGTACCTCTACAACAGAACCGAAGGTTACACTGAAATAATCCCGCACAACAACCAGGCGGGCCAGCTGTCTAATAAAGACAAACTAATCATACATAAACAGGTGCTACCAATAAACATACAAGGAGGGGGAGGAAAGACAATCAGTGGCAGCTAATAGGCAGGTGATGACGACCGCCGAGCGCCACCCGCCCGGGAAGGGAAACCACCCTCGGTCGGACTCGTGACAAAAGGCTTGATTCTGTCAACATACTCGAGGCACTTTGTTCTGATCAAATGGTTACAAGACCTGGGAGGGAAGGACAGTGTCTGTTGCACACCACACATCACCCACTTTGAATCTGGGTGGAGGCGGTCAGCAATATTAAACAATTTAACCATTAACTTAGCTTAGCCAAAATATGACAATAGAAATGTTGAGGTAATTATTTTATTAACACTTAATATGCCATTGAAACCAACATTTTTCTTATGTTCTATTGGTTTTCAAATCAACTTATTTTATTGTTCAGCAGCCAAAGGAATAATCCTAGTCATATTAGTAACCAGTGCTAGTTGATGCATCCTTTTCGTTTCACATCCATGGGCTTATTGTGACGGCTGTCTTGGGAAGAAGGTGAGGACCAATGCGCAACATGCTACGTGTTCAACTTTTTCAATGTAAACTGAACACTGGATAACAAAACAACAAAGAAAACAACCGAAACAGTTCTGTCTGGTGCAGACACACAAAGCCAGAAAACAGTTCTGTCTGGAGCAGACACACAAAGCCAGAAAACAGTTCTGTCTGGAGCAGACACACAAAGCCAGAAAACAACCGAAACAGTTCTGTCTGGTGGAGACACACAAAGCCAGAAAACAGTTCTGTCTGGTGGAGACACACAAAGCCAGAAAACAGTTCTGTCTGGTGGAGACACACAAAGCCAGAAAACAGTTCTGTCTGGTGGAGACACACAAAGCCAGAAAACAGTTCTGTCTGGTGGAGACACACAAAGCCAGAAAACAGTTCTGTCTGGTGCAGACACACAAAGCCAGAAAACAACCGAAACAGTTCTGTCTGGTGGAGACACACAAAGCCAGAAAACAGTTCTGTCTGGTGCAGACACACAAAGCCAGAAAACAGTTCTGTCTGGTGCAGACACACAAAGCCAGAAAACAGTTCTGTCTGGTGGAGACACACAAAGCCAGAAAACAGTTCTGTCTGGTGGAGACACACAAAGCCAGAAAACAGTTCTGTCTGGTGCAGACACACAAAGCCAGAAAACAACCGAAACAGTTCTGTCTGGTGCAGACACACAAAGCCAGAAAACAACCGAAACAGTTCTGTCTGGTGCAGACACACAAAGCCAGAAAACAACAGAAACCGTTCTGTCTGGTGCAGACACACAAAGCCAGAAAACAACCGAAACAGTTCTGTCTGGTGCAGACACACAAAGCCAGAAAACAACCGAAACAGTTCTGTCTGGTGCAGACACACAAAGCCAGAAAACAACCGAAACAGTTCTGTCTGGTGCAGACACACAAAGCCAGAAAACAACAGAAACCGTTCTGTCTGGTGCAGACACACAAAGCCAGAAAACAACCGAAACAGTTCTGTCTGGTGCAGACACACAAAGCCAGAAAACAACCGAAACAGTTCTGTCTGGTGCAGACACACAAAGCCAGAAAACAACCGAAACAGTTCTGTCTGGTGCAGACACACAAAGCCAGAAAACAACCGAAACAGTTCTGTCTGGTGCAGACACACAAAGCCAGAAAACAATCACCCACGAAACACAATAGAAAACAGGATACCTAAATATGGCTCTAAATCAGGGACAACGATTGACAGCTGCCTCTGATTGAGAACCATACCAGGCCAAACACAGAAATAGCAAATCATAGAAAAACGAACATAGACAACCCACCCAACTCACGCCCTGACCATACTAAAACAAAGACATAATAAAAGAACTAAGGTCAGAACGTGACACTTATCAACACTAAAGATGACAATTACATAATTAATCATTATTATTCTTTTTTCAAAAACAATGGCAACGATAGGTCTTCTCTCTTGTTATTTTAAGGGCCTAAACTGTCCAATTAAACATTCCAGCTGTCTTCATATCCTAGTAATAAACCATGTTGATACAGCAATGCCCTAAGAAACACACCTGCTCCAAAATGACTCACTATCAGGAATCAAGGTAAGACCCAGATGCAGACACTTCAAATTGACAATGGTTTAATATTCCAACAGGGTCAGGCAATAGACAGGTCAAGGCAGGCAGGGGTCAGTAAACCAGAGGTGGGGCAACGGTACCAGATGGCAGGCAGGGGACAGTAAACCAGAGGTGGGGCAACGGTACCGGACGGCAGGCAGGGGACAGTAAACCAGAGGTGGGGCAACGGTACCAGATGGCAGGCAGGGGTCAGTAAACCAGAGGTGGGGCAACGGTACCAGATGGCAGGCAGGGGTCAGTAAACCAGAGGTGGGGCAACGGTACCGGACGGCAGGCAGGGGACCGTAAACCAGAGGTGGGGCAACGGTACCAGATGGCAGGCAGGGGACAGTAAACCAGAGGTGGGGCAACGGTACCGGACGGCAGGCAGGGGACAGTAAACCAGAGGTGGGGCAACGGTACCGGATGGCAGGCAGGGGACAGTAAACCAGAGGTGGGGCAACGGTACCGGATGGCAGGCAGGGGTCAGTAAACCAGAGGTGGGGCAACGGTACCGGATGGCAGGCAGGGGACAGTAAACCAGAGGTGGGGCAACGGTACCAGATGGCAGGCAGGGGACAGTAAACCAGAGGTGGGGCAACGGTACCAGATGGCAGGCAGGGGACAGTAAACCAGAGGTGGGGCAACGGTACCAGATGGCAGGCAGGGGTCAGTAAACCAGAGGTGGGGCAACGGTACCGGACGGCAGGCAGGGGACCGTAAACCAGAGGTGGGGCAACGGTACCGGACGGCAGGCAGGGGACAGTAAACCAGAGGTGGGGCAACGGTACCGGACGGCAGGCAGGGGACAGTAAACCAGAGGTGGGGCAACGGTACCGGACGGCAGGCAGGGGACAGTAAACCAGAGGTGGGGCAACGGTACCGGATGGCAGGCAGGGGTCAGTAAACCAGAGGTAGGGCAACGGTACCGGATGGCAGGCAGGGGACAGTAAACCAGAGGTGGGGCAACGGTACCGGATGGCAGGCAGGGGACAGTAAACCAGAGGTGGGGCAACGGTACCGGATGGCAGGCAGGGGACAGTAAACCAGAGGTGGGGCAACGGTACCAGATGGCAGGCAGGGGACAGTAAACCAGAGGTGGGGCAACGGTACCAGATGGCAGGCAGGGGACAGTAAACCAGAGGTGGGGCAACGGTACCGGACGGCAGGCAGGGGTCAGTAAACCAGAGGTGGGGCAACGGTACCAGACGGCAGGCAGGGGACAGTAAACCAGAGGTGGGGCAACGGTACCGGATGGCAGGCAGGGGACAGTAAACCAGAGGTGGGGCAACGGTACCAGATGGCAGGCAGGGGACTGTAAACCAGAGGTGGGGCAACGGTACCAGATGGCAGGCAGGGGACAGTAAACCAGAGGTGGGGCAACGGTACCGGACGGCAGGCAGGGGTCAGTAAACCAGAGGTGGGGCAACGGTACCAGACGGCAGGCAGGGGACAGTAAACCAGAGGTGGGGCAACGGTACCGGACGGCAGGCAGGGGACAGTAAACCAGAGGTGGGGCAACGGTACCGGACGGCAGGCAGGGGACAGTAAACCAGAGGTGGGGCAACGGTACCGGACGGCAGGCAGGGGACAGTAAACCAGAGGTGGGGCAACGGTACCGGACGGCAGGCAGGGGACAGTAAACCAGAGGTGGGGCAACGGTACCAGACGGCAGGCAGGCTCAGGAGGGCGAGAAAAAAGAGATACTTTAAAAAGCAGGAGCTGAGAACAAATACATATAATAAATTAAAACATAAACATAAATAAAACACAAAAACATATAATAAATTAAAACATAAACATAAATAAAACACAAAGCGTATAATAAATGCACAGGGGATAAAGGGGAAGATGGGCAACACCTGGAGGGGCGTGGAGACAATCACGAGGACAGGTGAAACAGATCAGGGAGTGACACTCACATAGACTAGAGCCCCAAACAAAACTAAAGGTGTAATCATAATGAGGCATAAGAAAACTCCAAATTATCATCTTGGGTAAAGTGAAGACCAGGAAGGCAGAATCAATTTCCTTAAATGTATCCACATTGGAAAGAAAATATGAATGTGTACGTCACAAATTCATATGATTCTACGTTTTTTGATTCTCTAAACAGCATATTGAAGAGAATGAACTGAATTCCGTCTGGTTATTGGGACAGACATGATTCCTTTTAGACATGCGGAACCAATCTAATAAGACCAACTACAATCCACACGCAACCAAGGCTCTCCAGAATATGCTCTCTGATTACAACCTCATTGATGCCTGGAGACCACATAATCCTAAAGCAAAAAGAGTACACTTTCTCCCCAAACAGGCGTAAATTATTCTCACGAATTGATTTCATACTGTTATCTACACCTCTATTTTCTTTAATTAAGAAAATTGAAATTCGAAAAATGAGCTTGTCTGACCCCCACACGTACTACTGCCAACTTCACATTTCAGAATCTCTTAAAAACACACAAGTGTGACGTGTAAATGAGTGAAGAGGTGTGGAGTCAGGCGCAGAGAGCAAAGGATGTGGGAAAAACAACACGCTTTAATGTCCTGGAAACATAACATGTACAAAAGTGGAAACACAAATGAACAGAAATATAAACGGACAGCGTGAAACCCAAATGCCAACAAAATACACTCAAACAAAGAAACAGGAGAACAAGCCCGCACGAAACAGAAGCGGGCTGAACAGACTATATATAACCCTATCCTAACAACCAAACAAGAAACAGGTGATACCAATTAGACAGAACTAAACGAACACAGAACAACGGATCAGCGATAGCTAGTAGACCGGCGAGGACGACCGCCGAGCGCCAACCGAACAAGAAGGGGAGTCACCTTCGGTAATATTCGTGACAGTACCCCCCTCCTGACGCGCAGCTCCCGCAGCGCCAACGCCGGCCTCGGGGACGACCCGGGGCCGAGGCGCTGGGCGATCCGGACGGAGGCGATGGAATTCACTCAACATAGATGGGTCTAGAATATCCCTCACCGGGACCCAGCACCTCTCCTCCGGACCGTACCCCTCCCAGTCAACGAGGTACTGCAAGCCCCTCACCCGGCGTCTCGAGTCCAGAATAGCTCGTATCTTGTACGCCGGGGACCCTCGATGTCCAGAGGGGGCGGAGGAACCTCCGGAACCTCATCTTCCTGCATAGGACCAGCTACCACCGGCCTGAGAAGAGACACATGAAATGAGGGGTTAATACGATAATACGAAGGAAGTAATAATCGATAACAAACCTAATTTATTCTCCTCAGGACTTTAAATGGCCCTATACACTGCGGACCCAGCTTCCGGCAGGGCAAGCGGAGAGGCAGGTTTCGGGTCGAGAGCCAGACCCTGTCCCCAGGTGCAAACACTGGGGCCTCACTGCGGTGACGGTCAGCGCTCTTCTTCTGCCTTATACTCGCTTGGCGTAATGACTCTTGGACCGCCCTCCAGGTCTCCTTAGAGCGCTGTACCCACTCCTCCACCGCAGGAGCCTCAGTCTGGCTCTGATGCCACGGTGCCAGGACTGGCTGGTACCCCAACACGCACTCAAATGGTGACATGTTGGTAGAGGAGTGGCTTAGTGAGTTCTGGGCTATTTCTGCCCAGGGAATATATCTCGCCCACTCCCCTGGCCGGTCATGGCAATACGACCGCAGAAACCTACCCACCTCCTGGTTAACTCTCTTACCTGACCATTACTCTCCGGGTGATACCCTGAGGTCAGGCTGACCGAGACCCCCAGACGTTCCATAAATGCCCTCCAAACACGAGAGAGAAATTGGGGGCCCGATCAGAAACTATATCCTCGGGCACCCCGTAATGCCGGAAGACATGGGTGAAAAGAGCTTCCGCAGTCTGTAGGGCGGTAGGGAGACCGGGCAATGGGATAAGACGGCAGGACTTAGAGAACCGATCCACAACGACCAGGATTGTAGTGTTACCCTGAGAGGGGGGGAGGTCAGTAAGAAAATCTACCGAAAGATGGGTCCACGGCCGTTGTGGAACGGGAAGAGGTTGTAATTTACCTCTTGGCAGGTGTCTAGGAGCCTTACTCTGGGCGCACACCGAACAGGAGGAAACATAGAATCGCACATCCCTCCTCAAAGTGGGCCACCAGTACTTCCTCTCAAGACCTCGCACTGTCCTATAAATACCTGGGTGACCCGCCGAGGGTAGACAATGAGCCCATCGAATCAATTGATCACGGACAGCCAGCAGCACGTACCTACGACCCTCCGGACACTGTGGAGGCGCAGGTTCCCCCCTATGCGCCCGCTCGATGTCTGCGTCCACATCCCATACTACTGGTGCCACCAGCTTAGCTGCCGGAATGATGGGAGTAGGATCGATGGACCTGTCCTCAGTGTCATAGAGTCTTGACAGCGCGTCAGCCTTAGTGTTGAGGGAACCTGGTCTATATGAGATAGTGAAACGAAATCTGGTGAAAAACATGGCCCACCTTGCCTGACGAGGATTCATTCTCCTAGCTGATCGGATATACTCCAGGTTGCGATGGTCAGTCCAGATAAGGAAAGGGTGCTTAGCCCCCTCAAGCCAGTGTCTCCACACCTTCAGGGCCTCAACCATAGCCAACAACTCCCTATCCCCCACATCATAATTCCGCTCTGCTGGCCCGAGTTTCTTTGAAAAAAGGCACAGGGGCGGAGTTTCGAGAGGCACACCCGAACGCTGTGAGAGCACCGCTCCAACCCCAGCCTCGGATGCGTCCACCTCTACTATAAACGCCAAAGAAGGGTCCGGATGTGCCAACACCGGCGCCTCAGTAAACATCGCCTTCAACTTATGAAAAGCTCCGTTCGCCTCTGCTGACTACTGCAAACGCGCCGGCCCCCCCTTCAGCAGTGAGGTAATAGGGGCAGCTACCTGACCAAAACCCCGGATAAACCTCCGGTAGTAATTGGCAAATCCCAAAAACCGCTGCACCTCCTTTACCGTGGTCGGAGTCGGCCAATTACGCACGGCCTTTATGCGGTCACCCTCCATTACCAAACCAGAGCTGGAAATGCGATAACCCAGGAAGGAAACTGATTGTTTGGAAAACTCACATTTCTCCGCCTTCACATACAGGTCATTCTCCAACAGTCGTCTAAGAACCTTGCGCACAAGAGATACATGCTCAGTGCGTGTAGCGGAGTAGATCAAAATATCGTCAATATACACCACTACACCCTGTCCGTGCAGGTCTCTGAGTATTTCATCCACAAAGGATTGAAATATAGCTGGAGCATTCTTTAAACTGCTAAATGCAGTTTTCCACTCATCTCCCTCCCGAATACGCACCAAATTATAAGCACTCCTGAGATCCAGTTTAGTGAAGAACTGCGCTCCGTGAAATGATTCCACTGCTGTAGCAATGAGAGGTAGTGGGTAACTAAAACCCACTGTGATGGAATTTAGACCTCTATAATCAATACACGGACGTAACCCACCATCTTTTTTCTTCACAAAAAGAAACTCGAAGAGACAGGTGACATGGAGGGCTGAATGTACCCCTGTCCCAGAGCCTCGGTGATATAAGTTTCCATAGCCACCTTCTCCTCCTGGGACAAAGGATACACATGACTCCTGGGGAGTGCAGCGTTACCCTGGAGATTTATCACGCAATCCCCCTGCCTATGGGGTGGTAATTGGGTCGCTTTCTTTTTACTGAAAACGATAGCCAAATCGTCATACTCAGCTGGAATGCGCACGGTGGAAACCTGGTCTGGACTCTCCACCGTTGTCGCACCGATGGAAACCCCTACACACCTGCCTGAACACTCATCAGACCACCCCTGTAGAGTTCCCTGTTTCCACGAAATCGTAGGATTATGAATAGCTAGCCAGGGAATCCCCAGAACAACTGGAAATGCAGGTGAATCGATAAGGAACAAACTAATTCGCTCCTTGTGATTCCCCTGCGTAATCATCTCCAATGAAATTGTGGCTTTCTTACCAGCCCTGACCCTAATGGTCGACTATCTAAAGAGTGCACGGGAAAAGGGGGGTCTACTTTTACTAACGGAATCCTCAACCTCTGAGCGAGTCCGCGATCTATAAAGTTTCCAGCTGCGCCTGAATCTACCAGTGCCTTATGCTGGAGAGAAGGAGAATAATTAAGGAAACAAATTAATAGGAACATGTGACCAACAGGAAACTCTGGGAGAGTGTGGTGCTTACTCACCTGGGGTGACCGATGAGTGTTCTGCCTGCCCTCACGATTCCCAGATGAATTCCTCCAGCACCGACCAGACGTGTGCCCTCTCCGGCCACAACTGGTACAGGAGGAGCTTCCTCCTCCGATCTCCCTTGACGCAGTCCCTCCTAGCTCCATCGGGATAGGGGCAGGATGATCAGGAGGTAGAACTGACAGGACCCTTTCGGAACGTCCACGAGCAGCTAGCAGATGGTCCAACCGGATCGACAGGTCTATCAGTCCATCCAGGCTAAGCGTAGTATCCCGACAGGCCAGCTCCCTACGGACGTCCTCTCTCAGGCTACACCTGTAATGGTCTATCAGGGCCCTGTCGTTCCAGCCTGCTCCCGCAGCCAAGGTCCGAAACTCCAGCGCGAAGTCCTGCGCGCTCTTCGTCCCCTGTCTAAGATGGAACAATCTCTCACCCGCCGCTCGACCTTCTGGAGGGTGATCGAACACGGCCCTGAAACGGCGGATGAACTCTGGGTAGTTGTCCTTCGCTGAGTCGGGCCCGTTCCAGACCGCATTAGCCCACTCCAGGGCTCTACCGGTCAGGCAGGTGATGAGGACCCCTACTCTCTCCTCCTCCGAGGGGGCCGGCCGAACGGTGGCCAGGTAGAGGTCTAATTGCAGCAGGAATCCCTGGCACCCCGTCGCTGCTCCATCGTAATTCCTCGGAGGCGTCATGTGCAGAGCGCTGGAACCGGATCCAGATGGGGGAGATGGTAGAGTTGCTGGTAGGAGGGTCGGTGGGGTAGTAGTAGGGAAACCATTCCTCTCCCAACGATCCATCCTCTCCATCATCTGATCCATCGCTGATCCTAGGCGATGGAGGATGGACGTGTGATGTTGAACTCGCTCTTCCATAGTGGGAAGAGGAGTGGTCGCTGCTCCTGCTGACTCCATAGAAGGTGCGGGCTTCTGTGACGTGTAAATGAGTGAAGAGGTGTGGAGTCAGGCGCAGAGAGCAAAGGATGTGGGAAAAACAACACGCTTTAATGTCCTGGAAACATAACATGTACAAAAGTGGAAACACAAATGAACAGAAATATAAACGGACAGCGTGAAACCCAAATGCCAACAAAATACACTCAAACAAAGAAACAGGAGAACAAGCCCGCACGAAACAGAAGCGGGCTGAACAGACTATATATAACCCTATCCTAACAACCAAACAAGAAACAGGTGATACCAATTAGACAGAACTAAACGAACACTGAACAACGGATCAGCGATAGCTAGTAGACCGGCGACGACGACCGCCGAGCGCCAACCGAACAAGAAGGGGAGTCACCTTCGGTAATATTCGTGACAACAAGATGGTGTTTCAACATTTCATTGCTACAAAATCCTACAATCTGTGATCATCTTGAAATTGAACTAAAATCAATGATAAATAAATATTCAGTCGATGACCACCGGATTCTATGGGATGCCACCAAAGGTTTTATTAAAAATAATGCAACAACACTGGCCACCAAGCTAAGCAGTAATGACTGTAGCTGTTAAAGCAACCATTGAGTCTGAAAAAGGGGAATTACTATCAGAACCCAAATGAATCAAAGATTCTCCTGCTTCTATAAATAACTGTACTCCTCTGATTGTAAATCCAGACAAAGCCAGACTAAGTCCTTTCTAAAACATGAACAACTCTTCTTCTCAAAACAGAGGGAGCCACTTCACTGGGAGCACACATCTCTCTCAATGAACTCAAAAGAGCATTGGATAGCATCAATAAAAACAAATCACCTGGTTTGGTCTATTTAATATTTTGGAATCAATTAGGTCCACTATTGCTCTAAATGATTAATACAGCCGTTCACAAAGGTTCATTTGGGAGAGATGTGAATACGGCACTAATTTCAATTGTATATTTTCAAAAAAAGGTAAGGATGCTACCCAACAAAGGTGGTTGATAAACAAGATATGAAACTTTCTAAAATGTTGAGACTTACCCAACTTGGTACAAAGTGGGTTTGTTAAAAAGTGTTTATCCTCGGAAAACCTCCATCGACAATAACATATTTTAGATGCTTCCTCAGAAACAACAGCTCCTTTGGCTGCATTATCTCTTGATGGAGAAAAGCTTTTGATAGACTAGAATAGTCATATCTCTGGTCTCCCCTTGAACATATGGAAATTGGCTCCAATTTCAATAATATGATTAAAATACTATGTGCCAATCCCTCAGTCATAGTTGTAACAGGCTATATCTGCTCTGCTCAGGTTAGAATAACTAGAAGCAGCAGACAAGGCGATCCAATATCGCATTTGCTATTCTTATTATCTATGGAACCCCTGGCGTAGGCAATTAATCAATCAAGGGAAATAACACATCTCTACTTGTGGAATCCCAATCGTTTCCCATTTGTAATATTTGGGAGTATATATACAGTACCTATAAGGGCACAAGGAAAGACCCAGATGCAGACACGGGAGGCAGATGGTTTGAGTCTTTGATATTTATTCATAATCCGAATGGGCTAGGCAAGAGAATGGTCGTGGACAGGCAAACTTATCCAGCATAGTTACCAAAGCATTCTGCAGAGATATGCCATCCCATCTGGTTTGTGATTAGTGGGACTATAAGTTGTTTTTCAACAGGACAATGACCCAACACACCTCCAGGCTGTGTAATGGATATTTGACCAAAACGGAGAGTGATGGAGTGTTGCGTCAGATGACCTGGCCTCCACAATCACCAGACCTCAACCCAATTGAGATGATTTGGGATGAGGTGGACCGCACAGTGAAGGAAAAGCAGCCAACAAGTGCTGAGCATTTGTGGGAACTCCTTCAAGACTATTGGAAAAGCATTCCAGTTGAAGCTGGTTGAGAGAATGCCAAGAGTTTGCAAGGCTGTCATCAAGATAAAGGTTGGCTACTTTGAAGAATCTCAAATATAAAATATATTTTGATATGTTTAACACTTTTTTTTGGTTACTACATGATGATGATGTGTTATTTCATAGTGTTGATGTCTTCACTATTATTCTAAAATATGTAGAAAATAGTAAAAATAAAGAAAAACCCTTGAATGAGTAGGTGTGTGCAAACTTTTGACTGATACTGTATATTTATTTAGACTTTTGCTACGTTCTTTACTTTTAGGGGCAACCTTGGTTGTTGGGTGGGATGGGGAGAGGTGGGAGGCATGCTTTCTTCAGGTCGGGGGGGGTTAGGTGGGTGGGAGGCATTGGCATTGTTTCTGGGTGGGGAGGGAGGAATGTGAGCGGGTGGATGGGGACTGAGGGGGGTAATGGGTTGGGGTTGTCTTTATATGCATTTTTAATTTTAATAGTTTTTGTGTCACATAAAAAATGTGTTATTTGATCGGATTTCAGCAATCGGATAAGATTAAGTGCATAGAAATTGAGTGAATAGAGTGGGCGTATAAATTGAGTGTAGTGTAGGTGAAGTGGACCTTTTAGGGGCTGAAAGGACAGGAAGATAAGAGGTGTTTGTGTAAGAACACCAGTTCAGTTCCTCTCCTTATCCATCAATCACCATTAAAACATGTTCATTTCCACATCTACACAGAATAGTATGTACATTTCACCTGGCTCCCCCTGCACAGGAACTGTAAACAAACTCCCACTGTTCCTCCTCCTGACAATAACACAGCCTGTTTGCTCAATGCATTTGCATAGGTTCTCTGTTTGGAGATGTGTGGGTGTTGACTCTGCTAGCCTAGGGTGGGAATGAAATCACTCTTTGTGTGTGTAAATAGAGAACTCCCAGCCTAACCAATATAAAAGGTATGTGGTAAAACATGAATGATACTGTTATTACACTGGTCCAGTAGTGTCAGGTATTATTTACCCCGGCTATGTTTACTCAGAAAGGATTTCACCCTGTTCAAACATAGCCGGGTAAATAGTGTGATCTTACTTCCTATTCTGATTTATGGCATAGAGCTGTAAAAGTTCAACCCTATATCTCAATGTGAAAAAAATTATAGACATGCCGTGAAGATTATTTTGTACCTCTGTGAAATGGATTGTTTTCATTGAGGTTTAATGTGCTGTTTTGTGTCAGATTGACAGCGTCCAGATACCTTATTGCATTTAGGCTGGTTGTATTTCCCATTGTTCTTCTGGTTTGTGCTACAGCCTGCAGGGATATAATGACAAGCACAGACCACCCATGTCTGCCATGGGTTCAAAGTTATTGGAGGAATTCCCCTACTTTCAGAAAAAAAATGTTTGTGTGTGTGTGTGCATGCCTACATCTGTGAGTGCCTGCTGCGTGCCTGTGTTTGTACAACCTGGACTCAGGGGTAGATGTATCATGGTAAGTGTAAATCCGAAACACTCCAATTAGTATGATGTGTTACATTTTGTAGGGTATGTATTCATTTGTGGATGTCCATCATCCATTTTATATGACATGTTACGAATTACAATTCGTATAATATGTTACAAATTACAATTTGTACAATATGTTACGAATTGAAATTCGTACAATATGTTACGAATTGACAACATGTGTGATATGTTACGAATTCCAATTGTTGTTGCTATTATTAGCTCGGTGGTTAACGCTAACGTTAGCGAAGTGTCTAACGTTAGCTAGGTTATGGGTTAAGGGTTAAGGTTATGGTTAAAATTAGGGTTAGGAGTTAGGTTAAAGGGTTAATGTTAGGGGAAGGGTTAGCTAACATGCAAAGGAGTTGCAAAGTAGCTAAAAAGTAGTAACTAGTTGCAAAGTTGCCAATTATATAAAATGCCAAATTTGTCTGTGATGATATTCAAACACGCAACCTTGGGTTGCTAGACGTTCGCCTTATACGCCCACCCATCCACCCGACAAATCACCTTACTTTCGTTTTAGGTAACCTTCTGTCTTATGTAACCATACCAAACGTAACATATCATGCTAGTTTCAGTGAGTCGGAATTACATTTACTATGCTACGTCTAGTCTATGAGACCTGGCTGGTTTGTATTGGCTATCAGGAGATTAAGGTCATGTGAGCCACATTCCCCTAAGAAGGAGGGAATACAGAAAGATAAAAAAAATAAAAATAGAAAGCACAACATCAGTTTGACAAAGCTGCTACAGTATTATGATCTCTGTGTTAAATTATTTATATTTACAATATGTTTGTTACGGGATGCAACAATGCAATATTTCCATTTAGTCAAAGGAACAAAGTAAGTGTAGACTACAGCACTGTAAGCCATAGTGAAGTATTCTGAAAGCCTTTGGAGCTGTAGGCTGTGGGTGGTGGGCTGTCTAGGCTGTGGGTTGTGGGCTGTGTAGGCTGTGGGTGGTGGCATAGAGTGTTTTTGGAAGGAGCCACTGATGATTTGGAGTGGAATAACTGAAGCAGCATGGGCTGGGAGCTGAGTGAGTCCTCTGTCAGAATCCCTCCTCTCAGAGTCAGAGCTAGTGGTGGCTCTCTAATCACTCTCAGTCCCCCTGTCAAAGCCACCCAACATCACCTCTCTCTGACTCTCTGACTCTCTGACTCTCTCTCTCTCTCTCTCTCTCTCTGTCTCTCTCTCTGTCTCTGTCTCTCTCTGTCTCTCTGTCTCTCTCTCTGTCTCTGTCTCTCTCTCTCTCTCTCTCTCTCTGTCTCTCTCTCTGTCTCTCTCTCTCTGTCTCTCTGTCTCTCTCTCTCTCTCTCTGTCTCTCTCTCTCTCTCTCTATACATCTCTCTTTTTCTTTCTTTCTTTCGTTCTTTCGTTTTTTCTCTCTCTTCCCTCCGCTCTCTTCCTGCCTCTCTCTCTCTCTCTCTATACATCTCTCTTTTTCTTTCTTTCTTTCTTTCTTTCTTTCTTTCTTTCTTTCTTTCGTTTTTTCTCTCTCTTCCCTCCGCTCTCTTCCTGCCTCTCTCTCTCTCCCCTCTCTCTCTTTCCCTGTCAATAGTCTCAGCGCTTCAGTGTGACCTCTGACCTCAGGGAGATGGGCTGTCTGCTTGTCCTCTACACTCCTAGAAAAAAGGTGCTACCTACAACCTAAAAGGGTTCTTCAGCTGTCCCCATAGGAGAACCCTTTGAAGAACCATTTCCATAGAGGGTTTTACATGGAACTCAAAAGAGTTCAACCTGGAAGCAAAAAGGGTTATCCGATGGGGAGGAACCCTTTTGTAACCCTTTCTTCTGATGCTTCCTTCCTTCCTGTCCTATTTGTGTCTTTTGTCATGTGAAGCGGGAGATTGCTATAGCAGAAACACACGTGCAATTTTTCTCTCTGTTTGTCTTTCTGTCCATCTGTGGGTTCCTGTATGTGTCAGGCTTCATACCTCAATGTTTGTTATCTGCCAGTTAAGCTGCCGACTGTGGCAGAAATGAGAGATTGCCTTGAGCCTTTACTTTTCAGTGGCATGTTTGACTCAAAGTGTTTGCCAAGTAACAACTTGAAAGGAAGAAAATTCCTCACATTTTTCCCATCACATTTTTGGAGCAGTGGGCCAATAGCAGAAACCTCTATACAAAGCATGGGCCTACTACAACCCCTCATAGTTCTCAGCCTGTGCAGAGCCAGCATCATTACCGTCCAATCCAACCTCAGTCATTTCTCATACATATGTTGAGTTCGTTGAATATTAAAGAAAAATTGTGATGCATCATGACAAACATGATCATGACTGGTCTGATCTGATACTGCTAGAAGTGCCAGAGGTGTAGTTCTGGTTGGACATGATCCTGTCAGTGTTTTCTCTACTGATACACCCAGTTGTTCCCCAGTCACTCCCCCTGCTAGCCAGCCAGACCCTTGAGGGCAGGATCCATTGCATAAGAGGCACATCTGCACTCAGAAATATTTCAGTGATTGCTCAACACAGCTGTGGGTAAACAGCCTGTGTTTAGATGTTGCCCCTGTACCAACCTGTACACACAGATACACTGACACATCACACACACTCTCGCCCATGGTGTGTGGGTGTATTTACTGCGCCATGCCAAAATCTCATGCCACAACTTGCTAGACTTCAAGATGAACAAACACACACGCCTATGCATGCACACACGCACATGCACATGCACACACACGCACACACGCACATGCACACACACGCACACACGCACACACACACATGCACACACACGCACATGCACACACACGGACACGGACACGGACACACAAAAGAAAAAAGGTTGGGGGAAACAAAGAGAAATATAGAGAAAGTTGTGACACTCATGAAGTAGTGTGTGGTACTGTCTACCATTGGTACGGTATTGTTACAGTACATTCATTAAATAGGTTTTACTCCACCAGAGAATGTGGGAGACTTTTAGAAATATCCAAGGGCTCCCGAGTGGCGCAGAGGTCTAAGGCACTGCATCTCAGTGCAAGAGGCATCACTACAGTCCCTGGTTCAAATCAATGCTGTATCACAGCCGGACGTGATTGGGAGGACCTTAGGGCGTCGCACAATTGGCCCAGCGTCGTCTGTGTTTGGCAAGGGGTAGGCTGTCATTGTAAATAAGAATTTGTTCTTAACTGACTTGCCCAGTTAAATAATTGTTCATTTAAAAAATAAACATTCAGCTCTTGATGAAAGATTTCTTGCCTAATTTCAGTATTGTCTGCTCTGTAGCATCTCAATGTTTTGTTAGTGGGGATTTCAAAAGTCATTTCATTCATTACTCACACGTTGACGTTTTTGTATTCAGCTGGAGGTATAGTCTACATCAATTAAAATAATAACAAATGTGCAATTCTTTTTCAATGGGTGCCAGCAATGGTATTACTGAGATATGAACTTTGCAGTCAGGCTAAAACTTTGTTCAGTAATCCTAAGTACCAAAGTTAATAGGCATCAAAACAAGTCTTTAAATGAAGACATAATGAATATTGATTATATGATCATACTGAGATAAGAAGATTTGTGTGGACATACACTATTTGCAGTATACAAAAGTATGTGGACACCCCTTCAAATTTGTGGATTTGTGAATTTCTCAGCCACACCATTTCCTGACAGGTGTATAAAATTGAGCACACAGCCATGCAATCTCCTTAGACAAACATTGGCAGTAGAATGGTGAAGTGGTGAAGTGAAGTCTGCCTCTGCAGAAGAAGGATGTCTGGACTGGAGACCTGTATTCAGCACTCAGTCATCATGGCAGCTACATCCCTGGATGCTAAAGGAGGTCAAGCTGTTTGGATGGTCACAACTCCGCTCCTGATTTGGAGTCCTCTGCATTCAAAACTACACGTAAGCCTGCATGATCTAGTTCATTAAGATTGAATTAAGATTGATTGAGGGAGTATGTGCTTGTCCCATAGGAACAGTGGGATCTGAAATTATTAACACCGTTGATAAAGATGACCAAAAAGGATACTGAGTTATATTGTATGCAAAAAAAAGGGAAATTATTGTATTTTATGCGAATACAATTACAAGTAATATTTTTTTTCATAAAAAAGGTAGGGTCAAAATGATTGATGTCCCTATTTTCAATATCTTTCAATACCACACCTTGTGAGGATAGCTTCATATAGCCTTTTTCTGAAATGTTTTCTGAGTTGGAGAACACATTGGGAGGGATCTTAGACCTTTCCACCATACAGAATCCTGACAGATTCTTGATATCCTTTGTCTGCACTTATGAACTGCCCTCTTCAATTCAAACCACAGGTTTCACGGAGACTGAAATGGCCATTACAAAATGTTGATTTTGTGGCCAATTAAAGAAGATCCTTCCAATTAAGGAAGATCCACTTGCGGCCAAGTTTCAGCCTCCTGGCAGCGGGAACCAGGTTTTTGCCTAAAATCTCCTGGTACTGGGTAAAGTTCATGATTCCGTTGACCTTAACAAGGGCCCCATGACCAGTGGAAGCAAAATACCCTCATTTTGATGCCAAACCCACCACTGGTGTGTGTGGCCAAAGAGCTCTAGTTTCATATCATCCAACTAATGTAAACGTCTGGAGTTTGCTAAATGGTTTTGGCACTTGGATTGGAGCCGAAACTTTGGTCAGGTGACATGAAAATAGAGCTCTTTGGCCATGCACACCAGTGGTGGGTTTGGCAACGAAAGGAGAATACATGAACTAAAAAGAACCCCATACCTGCTGTAAAATATGGTGGTGGATCTTTGATGTGATGGGGCTTTTTTGCTTCCACTGGTCCTGGGGCTCTTGTTAAGTTCAACAGCATCATGGACTTTACACGGTACCGGGACATTTTAGCCAAAAACCTGTTTGCCTCTGCCAAGTGGCTAAAACTGGTTAATTGGCCACAAAATCAACATTTTTCAATGGCCATCTCAGTCTCCTGACTTGAAACCCATTGAAAACCTGTGGTTTGAATTTAAGAGGGCAGAATTTAAGAGGGCATAAGCGCAGACGAAGGATATCAAGGATCTGGAAGTATTCTGTTATTAGGAATGGTCTAAGATTGAACACCTTTGGGGTGAATTGGAACGCCGACTGCGAGCCAGGCCTAATTGCCCAAAATCAGTGCCCGACCTTACTGATGCTCTTGTGGCTGAATGGAAGTAAGTCCCTAGCATCAATGTTACAACATTTAGTGAAAAGCCTTCCCAGAAGAGTGGAGGCTGTTATAGCAGCAAAGGGGAGATCAACTCAATATTAATGCCCATGATTTTGGAATGAGATGTTCGATAAGCAGGTGTCAACATACTTTTGGTCATGTAGTGTAGTTCAATATTATAATTATTTATTTTATACAGTCAAGGGTGTCAATCATTTTGGACCCCACTGTATATGGCTTTTGCCTGTGTCATCTGTTTGAACAGGATGTGAGGATTCAGAGTTAAGCTCCAGCTCAGTGGCTGCTTGTGGCAGTGAGCGTGGTCTTGTGTGTGAGACTGAACCGAGGTCAGACTGTAGCCACCACCACTCCTCGCTGACCCTAACTGACCCCAGGACAGTGCTAAAAGGCAGCCAACAGCAGCAGAACCAGCAGCTGCTCTCCATCGTGCTTCCAGTGGTGTAAAAATACTTGAAATTACTACTGAAGTAGTTTTTGGGGGGCATCTGTACATTACTATTCATATTTTTGACAACTATTCATCCTTTTACTTCACTACATTCCTAAAGAAAATGTACTTTTAATCCATATATTTTCTCTGACAACCAAATGTACAAATGTATTATTATTAGGTATCAAGGTAAGACCCAAGTGCAGACTGTGTGAAGTAAAAATGTTTATTGTAACGACAGGGGTCGATAATCCAGAGTAGGAGCAAAAGTACAGGGTCAGGACAGGCAAGGGTCAAAAAGAAAACACAGGTAGAAATACCCAGAGGATAAGTGGGGAAGATGGGTGACACCTGGAGGGGGAGGAGACAAAGCACAAGGACAGGTGAAACAGATTAGAGTGTGACAAATGGTCTAATTCACACACTTATCAAGAGAACATCCCTGGTCATCCCTACTGCCTCTGACTTGGCAGACTCACTCAACACATGCTTCGTTTGTAAAGGAGTGTTGGACCATGGCCCCTGGCTATCCGTAAATTAAAAAAATAAGACAATGATGCTGTCTGGTTTACTTAACATAAGGAATTAAAAATGATTTACACTATTACTTTTGATACTGAAGTATATTTGAGCAATTACATTTACTTTTTACACTTACGTACTTTTAAAAGCAAACACTTTTAGACTTTTACTCAAACAGTATTTTACTGGGTGACTTTCATTTTCTGTTAAGGTATCTTTACTTTTGCTCAAGTATGAAAATTGGGTACTTTTTCCACCACTGCGCTCTTCCTGTGTGTCTCTCTGTCTCAGAGTACTGAGGACAGAATGGAACATGTCAGAAAACCAGTGTATGGAATCAGGATTGGGGTAGTTCTTTCCTTCTTTCATCCTCTCAGGTCAGTTCTCTGTACTGTGATAATATTTTCACACCACGTGGTAGGTTAGCCTCTTGGAGGCCATGAAGGAAATTCATAATAGCATTGGTGCATATGCTAGCAATAAAGAACCCAGAATATAGCGGCAAGTGCACTATGACTGTCTTTGAACTCCGGCCCTATTTGATTTGGAGAGGAGGATCATTTCTGAAATGTATTTTCTTATTCTTTGCTCTGTGTTCTGTGCCAGTCAATGCATTTCTCTGATCCATTTTTATAGGCCTTTATTATCCCTCACAAAGTCAAAATACCACAAAGAAAATGGGACGGGAGGAGTTCAAACAACCGCTTACATTTTATGTTCAACAGAATTAGAAATGACTTTTTAGATGCTGCGCTCAGTGTGCTATTTTACTGTAAGAGCTCTTGGTTAATCAATTGAATATGCAGGTTTTGGCAAGCAACGCACATTTTGTCTTTTGACTGATTTCAAAAGTAAAAATGTTTTATGGCTTGTGCTGCCATGCCTCTACAGTGGGAGTTGATGTTATTTGTCAATGAGCGTCTTGTGATGAATTTGACTTTCCTTTTCTGCGTCAGCGCACTTTAACAGTATTTACAACCTTGTTGTTGTGCAGTAATAGCAGCGCTAGTGTATTATTATGCTTTAGACTTGAAGACTTGAAGCCCGGCATTAAATCAAAGGTCTTTGACGTGTGTGTTGATTGAGAGATATGAACTCTCTCAGTAGAGGTAAAGATGACAGATTTATATCACTCAGCAGATACTGTCCCTAATTCAGTCTTATTTTGGCAAGTCAGCATTTCACTGATAAGCCTGATATGGCTGGCCAATTCAGCCAATAAGCCAATGGAAAATTTGAGTGAATGGCAACATTACACTTTTTTTATGCCAGAGCGAAGTATGGTTGTTTCTTTGAGAATTTGGGATGTTTCCACTCTGAGCCGCTCCCCGTCCGTTGTCTTGCTCCAATGTGTCATTTACATTTCATACGAACATTTTTG
Source organism: Oncorhynchus nerka (assembly GCF_034236695.1). Lineage (NCBI taxonomy): Eukaryota > Metazoa > Chordata > Actinopteri > Salmoniformes > Salmonidae > Oncorhynchus > Oncorhynchus nerka. The sequence continues at coordinate 27,987,701 of NC_088422.1, read as the reverse complement.
TGGACGGTGGCAAGGGATGTGGCGATAGTTATCTCCAATGGTGGTCCCCCCTCAGCGGTAGAACTTGTCATGTTTTGGCCTCTTCGAACAGAGAACCATTGATCTGTCTTGGGTTCTTTCCATACATTGAAAGTAAAATATAAATTGCAGCTTGATGACAAGCAGTCTCATATTGAATGAATGGCTTTAAAAATACGTATTTGTTTTGTGAATATCAGGCATCAACTTCTACTGGGTAAATGCCTCACTATACAATATGCTGAAACATTAACTGTTAACATATATTCTGTATCGTTAGGCCTTCTAAATAAATTTGCTCTGTGTGATGGAGGTGTTGTATGACTAAACTGCTATTGAAGGTGCGGTTAGAATGTACTAACTAACTCCGAGGGACACGCTTATGGTTCCTAAGAGATTCAATTGCTTCCATACAGCCCCAAACATGGTGGAGCATGCTGAGTTGAAGCATGCTGAGTTGAAGCATGCCGAGTTGAAGCATGCCGAGTTGAAGCATGCCGAGTTGAAGCATGCCGAGTTGAAGCATGCCGAGTTGAAGCATGCCGAGTTGAATTGCTTTAAAGTGTAAATTGTTGGGAAATGTTTTCCAGGTACAGTATCATTCAACCAAATGTGTAGCTTGTGTAGGTGGTGTTTCAGCCATCTATAGCTCAAAGAAGGACCACAGGTGTTTGCTTTTGCATCTGTTTGTATTTGTGCTCACTTGTTGAACTTGAGACCTTTGCTTTAGAAGCAGCTCTGTGGCCTACAGTACATACCACTAAAAGACATACAGAGGAGTACTGCCGAGTCCAGGGATTTCTGAAGGACACATTCTTTCCCCCTCAGATCTCTCAGCACTCAGAGCCCATAAACATGATGAAGATTTACTACTGATGCTGCTGATGGATATATTTAAAGCCATTACTCTCTCATTGCCAACTCATTGAAATCTCCTCCTTAGGGTACAGTTGGGTTGATCGCTGTAAGATTTGTCCTTTTATTTATATGTGCCTCACTGACAATGTGATCATGGATAAGAGACGAGTTAGAGAGAGCTATCTATGGCTCTTCTGTTCCTCCTCCGTATTTCAATGATCTGTCCAGGGTATCCTGTTATGTATTATTATTTACAGAAAGGGTAATAATCTACAGTATGTGTGACATTCTGGTGGTGGGAGAGTGTGGGAGTGGATAAATAGCAATAGCCCATGGCCTTTGGGTAGGGCTGGTACAGTTAATCAACTACAGGCAGGGAAAGTGGATGTTCTGCTCAGCATGCAAGACAGGCTTAAGTCCACATTACGTTGGTGACAGTGACAAACTTCCAACAACACCCTTCATATTTTATTGAATGCTTATATTTCAGCGAACCAATACCTCTGATGCTATTCATTTGAACATTTGAGTCACAGCCCATCTATTCAGTTGACAGGTACGTTGTGTTTTATACAATACTAGGCAAATCAGCTCCATCGTGTTGGGTTGTTGTTTTTCTGTCAGAACATGTCAGCACAGACATCTAGAGTGTGTGTTGCCATGAAAGGTCATGCTAATGGTTTTTGATGGGTGCCAAGCACACACCCATGGGCTGGTGTTGTGCAGATCGAAGCCAGACTGTGACTCATACACACCCGACGTTGTGACACCTGCGCCATCGTGGCTGTCATAGGCCCTGTAAGTCTGTCACCACACCCCAGTTTGCGCAAATCTCCCGTTGTGACGCATGGCTTTCGCCCTGGTTTTAACTAGACTAGCAATGCCTGTTCTTTAATGGATCCACAAGAGATGTCTGGATTTTTAGTGATTTATTTATTGATTTCCTGAGTCATGTGTTTGACTAAGTTCGCACAAGTCTCCAGAAACCAAACATTTCCTCCACATGTGTTTAAGTCCATTGACAGCATGTGGCACCATTTAATGCAGACACATAAAACAACAAGCAGGAAGCATTAAAACCCTGAGAGGTTGGGTTTGTTGCTCTGTAAGGGACCTAGTTCTCAATTCACTCTGTGTGCTCTTGACCAAGTGCTCAGGAGGGGCGAGAGCAGTAAGACAAACAGCTCCCATTCAGTGTAGTACACACGAACGAACGCACGCACGCACGCACGCACGCACACACACACACACACACGTGCTTGACAGGACGAAAGCACGCACATAACTGTGCAGTGGAATAGGCACACCAACTCCTCATTCATTTGGCACAATATACAGAAAAACACACGTGCACGCACGCACGCACGCACACACACACACACGTGCTTGACAGGACGAAAGCACGCACATAACTGTGCAGTGGAATAAGCACACCAACTCCTCATTCATTTGGCACAATAAACAGAAAAACACACGTGCGCACAAGCACACACACATATGGGTTGTCTCAAAGCCCTGTGCATCTCATTAGGGTAAATAGAAGTGGTACGTGTTTGAACAAGCGTGCGTGCATGTGTGTGAAGGGTGTGAGTAAACGAGTGTGCATGTGTGCATGCGTGTGTTTGTGTGTGTGTGTGTGTGTGTGTGTGTGTGTGTGTGTGTGTGAGCATGCTGAGCCCTGAGGGCGGTGAATAGCCTTTACTGACCGACACCCAATAGGCCAGGGGCCCTCAGTGTGACTCCCACCATGGTAAACAGTCATAAAGAAGCCAGGCTTCAGTTACACAAACATAAATAGCTGACTATTCATAGCACTAATGAGAGCTGCCAGGGAGCCCAGGGACTGAAATCCTCTCCTTATTCCTCCCCCTTACCTTTCTCCTCTCATCCCCCCAGTGTCACTCCTTTCACTCCCCTCTAACCTCTATTCACCCCTCCTCTCCACTATTTATGCTAATGATGGTGGTGACTTATAGGACATAGCTGCATACTATCCCAATTAAAATGTGAATTTACAATTTCACCCACACATTGTGCAAGAAAATGTGGGTGAGTCAAACAAACCTGTGCACATTGTACTCATATAACCTTTGGAGGTAAGTGATGATTGGATTAGGGAAGTGTCAACAACATCCCTCGTGGCCCTAAGCAGTTTGTGGAGTAAGACATTAACTTGCCATTACCTCCAAAAACCAGAATGAAGGGAAGTGTAACTTAGCTTGTGTACATTCTGATTGATTAGTCTGTTTAGTTTGTCATTGTGGCTCCAGTGTAATTTAAAACTTAGGGCGCCATTCAATCTGGATTGAATGCTTTGAAATTTAAAGGCAATGTTCCCGTTTTAGCGGAGACTGCATTCACGGTAAACGCTGCATGTCGGCTCAATCTCAAATGACCTTTACATTTCTATCACGGAATCTGTAACGCTTCAGCTTTAAAGACTGAATAGAGCCCTAACTTTCAAATTCCTTGCAGATGGCCAGGTCTTTTGAAGGCCCACTGTAGTTAGCCTCTGGGAGAGAATAACAAACCCATGTTCGGGGCACACCGGCCTGGCTTCCAGGCTTAGATGTGGTCCCTGTGTTTGCTATGCCCTGTCTTGGCTTGGGGCTGAACTCCTCGTGGCACGTCCTGAGCTGCCGCGATCCGCGCCACACCCTCTTGGGCTGCTCAGACCTGTCTCATCTAGCTCCTCTCTGTCTGTAAGGGCCAAGACCAAGACCGCCCACCTCTACACACCGTACCACTCCACACACAGAGGTATCATGTGGGATCAACGTCAGCCAAGTGTTCTCTGGGCTCTCTGTGTGCCTGAGTGAGTGACAGAATTGGATTGTCACCCGTCTAATACGTCTGTTGTCTAATGAGATGCTTGAGTTTGGTTATCAACCAGAATTTCAGGCCAGAAGATTGAAGGTCTCAGTCCTGCACAGGGACAAAAACCTTCTCTATGGTTGTAGTGGTTCTCTTTGGATATCAGCTGATGCGCTGGTATTTCAGGCTCTCAGGTGGGGTAATTCATTGGGATTCAGTGCGAGTGAGCTCTGCTAATTGGCGACTAAAGAGAGCAGCCATGTTTGATCCCAGCAGGAAGCATGGCCTGAGGCTCTCTTGGCACTGTCCTGAAACACTGTGGTGGTTTTTAAATAGTTGGAGCTTGGTGGGAGCTCCATAACTACAATGTTAAACAGAGGGCTGTTTCTCCCCCCATTAGAGCTGCACTACACAGCTACACTGCTCTGCTCTCTCTGCTGTGTGTTGTAATGTAGTCTGGACAGGCCTAAACTCCTACCACACAGTCAGCACACTACTGAAGCACGATCCTAATCACTCAGATTACTGTGAACTAGGCTGCACATTTGTCTGATAACTGGTGTAGAAGCAGACTGGACAATTCTCAGTCTGTATTTGAGGATTTTTTTTTAAATCATGAGAAGAGTTAATGGCAACCAGGCCATTGATATCTGGCATTGGTTTCTTTCTCCCCTCCCGGCTCTTTGGCTTCTTGCACAATGCTGTGTGTTGAGTAACATGCACACTAGGCTACCCTGAGCTGCTCTGTTCATGCCTTGACAGATATCAAGCCTTTAGATGACCCTTTAAGTTGTCTCCAAAAACATGTTTCAAAGGTTAGTTCTCGGCTTGTGGAGCTACTGTAAATGTTACTATTTAATGATGATATCAAATAGCCCCTAACCCTATGTGTCCATCATTTGTTTTCAACCAGGGGACATTACACGGCATACTGTACATACATGCCATTGCTATCTATACCTTTATTCAGGTCTCAGAATGCTTAGTGTTTTGTGAGGGGAACTCTGTGCACCCACCACCACCCTAGATACTGTTCTATAACTCTGGTCTCCCTCTCCCAGAGAGCCTGAATCTTCCTCACCCACAGTCCTGGGTGTTCCTTCAACAACATCTTCATTGGAATTTTTACAGAGCCAGGGGACAATGTTGGCCTTCTGGTGTTTTTCCATTAGCTTTCGTGGCATTTCAGAGGCAGATTCCTGTAACCTTTTAGCATCGGCCACCAAATAATATGCCGCTGTGATCGGATTTTGTTTATATCCATGAAAATATCAACTATTGTCATGGAAATGTCCACCTCCAAAGCATTCAAAAATGTGGTTAAAATCAAGATGAAAGTACGCCCAAATGACTTTGAACTTGTATTGACTGCATGTTGTGTCAGTGCAACTGTTGGTGGCAGGTAGCCTAGCGGTTAGAGAGGTGTACCAACAACCGGAGGATTGACAGTTCAAATCCTGGGTCTGGTGGAAAGTGAACTGGTAACTGGCGGGTTGTCGGTATCAAATACTAGATGCCGTTAAGCAAGACCCTTAACGTTACACACGAGCCCAGTGTGGCAGGCCCCTGTTCCAACCTGTAGAGGTATGTGTGTCTTTTGGAAGGGTTGGGATAAAGTGGCCCAGTGTGGCAGGCCCCTGTTCCAACCTGTAGAGGTATGTGTGTCTTTTGGAAGGGTTGGGATAAAGTGGCCCAGTGTGGCAGGCCCCTGTTCCAACCTGTAGAGGTATGTGTGTTTTTTTGGAAGGGTTGGGATAAAGTTGCCCAGTGTGGCAGGCCCCTGTTCCAACCTGTAGAGGTATGTGTGTCTTTTGGAAGGGTTGGGATAAAGTGACCCAGTGTGGCAGGTCCCCGTTCCAACCTGTAGAGGTATGTGTGTCTTTTGGAAGGGTTGGGATAAAGTGGCCCAGTGTGGCAGGCCCCTGTTCCAACCTATAGAGGTATGTGTGTCTTTTGGAAGGGTTGGGATAAAGTGGCCCAGTGTGCCAGGCCCCTGTTCCAACCTGTAGAGGTATGTGTGTCTTTTGGAAGGGTTGGGATAAAGTGGCCCAGTGTGGCAGGCCCCTGTTCCAACCTGTAGAGGTATGTGTGTTTTTTGGAAGGGTTGGGATAAGTTGCCCAGTGTGGCAGGCCCCCGTTCCAACCTGTAGAGGTATGTGTGTCTTTTGGAAGGGTTGGGATAAAGTGACCCAGTGTGGCAGGTCCCCGTTCCAACCTGTAGAGGTATGTGTGTCTTTTGGAAGGGTTGGGATAAAGTGGCCCAGTGTGGCAGGCCCCTGTTCCAACCTGTAGAGGTATGTGTGTCTTTTGGAAGGGTTGGGATAAAGTGGCCCAGTGTGGCAGGCCCCTGTTCCAACCTGTAGAGGTATGTGTGTCTTTTGGAAGGGTTGGGATAAAGTGGCCCAGTGTGGCAGTCCCCTGTTCCAACCTGTAGAGGTATGTGTGTCTTTTGGAAGGGTTGGGATAAAGTGGCCCAGTGTGGCAGGCCCCTGTTCCAACCTGTAGAGGTATGTGTGTCTTTTGGAAGGGTTGGGATAAAGTGGCCCAGTGTGGCAGGCCCCTGTTCCAACCTGTAGAGGTATGTGTGTCTTTTGGAAGGGTTGGGATAAAGTGGCCCAGTGTGGCAGGCCCCTGTTCCAACCTGTAGAGGTATGTGTGTCTTTTGGAAGGGTTGGGATAAAGTGACCCAGTGTGGCAGGTCCCCGTTCCAACCTGTAGAGGTATGTGTGTCTTTTGGAAGGGTTGGGATAAAGTGGCCCAGTGTGGCAGGCCCCTGTTCCAACCTGTAGAGGTATGTGTGTCTTTTGGAAGGGTTGGGATAAAGTGGCCCAGTGTGGCAGGCCCCTGTTCCAACCTGTAGAGGTATGTGTGTCTTTTGGAAGGGTTGGGATAAAGTGGCCCAGTGTGGCAGGCCCCTGTTCCAACCTGTAGAGGTATGTGTGTTTTTTGGAAGGGTTGGGATAAAGTGGCCCAGTGTGGCAGGCCCCTGTTCCAACCTGTAGAGGTATGTGTGTCTTTTGGAAGGGTTGGGATAAAGTGGCCCAGTGTGGCAGGCCCCTGTTCCAACCTGTAGATGTATGTGTGTCTTTTGGAAGGGTTGGGATAAAGTGGCCCAGTGTGGCAGGCCCCTGTTCCAACCTGTAGAGGTATGTGTGTCTTTTGGAAGGGTTGGGATAAAGTGGCCCAGTGTGGCAGGCCCCTGTTCCAACCTGTAGAGGTATGTGTGTCTTTTGGAAGGGTTGGGATAAAGTGGCCCAGTGTGGCAGGTCCCCGTTCCAACCTGTAGAGGTATGTGTGTCTTTTGGAAGGGTTGGGATAAAGTGACCCAGTGTGGCAGGTCCCCGTTCCAACCTGTAGAGGTATGTGTGTCTTTTGGAAGGGTTGGGATAAAGTGGCCCAGTGTGGCAGGCCCCTGTTCCAACCTGTAGAGGTATGTGTGTCTTTTGGAAGTGTTGGGATAAAGTGGCCCAGTGTGGCAGGCCCCTGTTCCAACCTGTAGAGGTATGTGTGTCTTTTGGAAGGGTTGGGATAAAGTGGCCCAGTGTGGCAGGCCCCTGTTCCAACCTGTAGAGGTATGTGTGTCTTTTGGAAGGGTTGGGATAAAGTGGCCCAGTGTGGCAGGCCCCTGTTCCAACCTGTAGAGGTATGTGTGTCTTTTGGAAGGGTTGGGATAAAGTGACCCAGTGTGGCAGGTCCCCGTTCCAACCTGTAGAGGTATGTGTGTCTTTTGGAAGGGTTGGGATAAAGTGGCCCAGTGTGGCAGGCCCCTGTTCCAACCTGTAGAGGTATGTGTGTCTTTTGGAAGGGTTGGGATAAAGTGGCCCAGTGTGGCAGGCCCCTGTTCCAACCTGTAGAGGTATGTGTGTCTTTTGGAAGGGTTGGGATAAAGTGGCCCAGTGTGGCAGGCCCCTGTTCCAACCTGTAGAGGTATGTGTGTTTTTGGAAGGGTTGGGATAAAGTGGCCCAGTGTGGCAGGCCCCTGTTCCAACCTGTAGAGGTATGTGTGTCTTTTGGAAGGGTTGGGATAAAGTGGCCCAGTGTGGCAGGCCCCTGTTCCAACCTGTAGATGTATGTGTCTTTTGGAAGGGTTGGGATAAAGTGGCCCAGTGTGGCAGGCCCCTGTTCCAACCTGTAGAGGTATGTGTGTCTTTTGGAAGGGTTGGGATAAAGTGGCCCAGTGTGGCAGGCCCCTGTTCCAACCTGTAGAGTATGTGTGTCTTTTGGAAGGGTTGGGATAAAGTGGCCCAGTGTGGCAGGTCCCCGTTCCAACCTGTAGAGGTATGTGTGTCTTTTGGAAGGGTTGGGATAAAGTGACCCAGTGTGGCAGGTCCCGTTCCAACCTGTAGAGGTATGTGTGTCTTTTGGAAGGGTTGGGATAAAGTGGCCCAGTGTGGCAGGCCCCTGTTCCAACCTGTAGAGGTATGTGTGTCTTTTGGAAGGGTTGGGATAAAGTGGCCCAGTGTGGCAGGCCCCTGTTCCAACCTGTAGAGGTATGTGTGTTTTTGGAAGGGTTGGGATAAAGTGGCCCAGTGTGGCAGGCCCCTGTTCCAACCTGTAGAGTTATGTGTGTCTTTTGGAAGGGTTGGGATAAAGTGGCCCAGTGTGGCAGGCCCCTGTTCCAACCTGTAGAGTATGTGTCTTTTGGAAGGGTTGGGATAAAGTGGCCCAGTGTGGCAGGCCTCTGTTCCAACCTGTAGAGGTATGTGTGTCTTTTGGAAGGGTTGGGATAAAGTGGCCCAGTGTGGCAGGCCCCTGTTCCAACCTGTAGAGGTATGTGTGTCTTTTGGAAGGGTTGGGATAAAGTGACCCAGTGTGGCAGGTCCCCGTTCCAACCTGTAGAGGTATGTGTGTCTTTTGGAAGGGTTGGGATAAAGTGGCCCAGTGTGGCAGGCCCCTGTTCCAACCTGTAGAGGTATGTGTGTCTTTTGGAAGGGTTGGGATAAAGTGGCCCAGTGTGGCAGGCCCCTGTTCCAACCTGTAGAGGTATGTGTGTCTTTTGGAAGGGTTGGGATAAAGTGGCCCAGTGTGGCAGGCCCCTGTTCCAACCTGTAGAGTATGTGTGTTTTTGGAAGGGTTGGGATAAAGTGGCCCAGTGTGGCAGGCCCCTGTTCCAACCTGTAGAGGTATGTGTGTCTTTTGGAAGGGTTGGGATAAAGTGACCCAGTGTGGCAGGTCCCCGTTCCAACCTGTAGAGGTATGTGTGTCTTTTGGAAGGGTTGGGATAAAGTGGTCCAGTGTGGCAGGTCCCCGTTCCAACCTGTAGAGGTATGTGTGTCTTTTGGAAGGGTTGGGATAAAGTGGTCCAGTGTGGCAGGCCCCTGTTCCAACCTATAGAGGTATGTGTGTCTTTTGGAAGGGTTGGGATAAAGTGGCCCAGTGTGGCAGGTCCCCGTTCCAAACTGTAGAGGTATGTGTGTCTTTTGGAAGGGTTGGGATAAAGTGGCCCAGTGTGGCAGGCCCCTGTTCCAACCTGTAGAGGTATGTGTCTTTTGGAAGGGTTGGGATAAAGTGGAAGTCACATTTTGGTTGCACCTTGTACAATATATTAGTGTACAATTGACAAATAAACTGATCTTAATATTAAAAATGATTACTCTGACACAGCAGAGAGCATCCTGTCTGTTGTTTAAGTGCTATCTGCTAATGATGTGCTACTTTAATGAGCCTGAGTTTGAATACACTGACCATGAAGAGGCTGTGTTAGTAGGAGAGCTGGTAAAGAGTTGTGCTGTAAGCTGTGGGCAGATCTCTGATCAGTCCTATCTACTCTGTATAACTGACATTCAGACATAACGGGCCATTTCAACACCTCCACACTCTACCCTGATGGGCTGAAGACAGAACTGCAACCCCTTTCCCCTCCCTTTCTCCTCCCCCTTTCCTCTCTCTTTCCTTTCCTTTCTTTGTCTCCCCACTAGACCTAGTCACAAAAACCTTTGTTTTCCTTTCTTTTACTTCCTCACAGACACGTTTTTGAACAATCATTTGAGTCCGTTTTTTCCTATATGGTAACGCACGCGGACAAGGGATAGAAATGGACCTTTTTAAAACTTCTGGAACACTCTGGTTAGGACACAAGTGGGTGTGTTCAGTATTTTTTGTTTGTTCCATGCATGTATGTTTTTTTGTACAGCATGCAGAAATATTGTAATCTTAGTGAAAGAGACCCCACAGACAGTTAGCTGTCTGGAACGCAATCTCTGTAAATGCACGTGTCCTGAACAAATCAAATGTTATGTCACATGCTTCATAAACAACAGGTGTAGACTAACAGTGAAATGCTTACTGACAGGGGCCCTTCCCCACAATGCAGAGGGAAAGAACATAATAACACAAGGAATAAATTCACAATGTAAAGATAATATATATCTATATACACAGGGTTCTGAGTCGATGTGCAGGGGCACGAGGTAATTGAGGTAGATATGTACACGTATAGGTAGGGGTAAAGTGACTGGGCAACAGGATCGATAATGAACAGTAGCAGCAACGTATGTTAAGAGTAAAAGTGGTCCATGCAGATAGTCCGGGTAGCTATTGGTTAACTAATCAACAAAATATTTTCAAGTCTTATGGCTTGGGGGTAGCCATTTGTCATGCGGTAGCTGATTGAACAATCTATGATTTGGGTGGCTGGAGTGTTTGACAACGGCCTGGTACAGAGGTCCTGGATGGCAGGGATCTCGGCCCCAGTCCGCACTACCCTCTGTGGCGCTTTGCGGTCGGATGCCAAGCAGTTGACATACCAAGCGGTGATACAGACAGTTATGGTTTTCTCAATGGTGCAGCTGTACAACTTGTTGAGGATCGCGGATGGTGTCAGCAGGACTGTCTGAGGAGAGGGACGGACAGTGAGATAAGAGAAGGAAATTGAAAGAGAGGACAAAAAGAAGACCGAGAGGATGAGAGAGAGGGAAAGAGGTAGGGACTGCCCTTTCACTTGCACTCTGCTATTTTAATAACCCTCCCAGGCTTCACCATGGCTGGCTACTGCATCACACCGCTCATTCTGTTACAGGAAGGCATTTCATGTGTGCAAGCTTACATCAGGGGCCCCTCACTGCCTGTGAATATACGACAGCAGACTGATAGTGTGACAGCATACAGTATATCACCTTTACCAGCTTCAGGGTCATAGAGGGCAAAGGGACAGAAATTAGAGCTCACATATTCACGTACTGGCATGCATGATGATTGTATCGTAAATATTGGGTGAGATTTTTGTCATCTTTCAGGTTCATATGGTCAGCTGTGTTTGTCCGATTTTGTCTGAAGGGAATGTATGTTTTTATGTTTAGCTGTGGAGTACAGTAAGTGGTTGGGGGGGATTATGTTACAGTATGACAACTATTTATATTGCTCCTGTTGCCACAGTATTGCATAACCATATAGAACATAATCAAACATGTTCAAAGAATAAATCCAGAAATATGAAGTGTAAATACATAACTCAGTTTGCATGGACGTTGGACTATGGACATTGGAACGTTGTTCTGTGGCCTTCTATGGCAGTTAATGTAGTGTTTGGAGCGGGGTGTCATTCTGACGCAGGTTGGAGGCAGTGCGGGTGGTCTGAACTGGGCTCAGGTTCTGGGTCACTCTCTGCACAGTCAGCAAACAGTCCCCACATTCCCCACCCACCGGGAATGGTCGTCTGACCACTGGGGAAATAGAGGACACTCTCCCTCCGCTTTCCCTCTCTCTCTTCACTTCCTTTTTCGTACCTTTCTCTCTGTTCTCCTACTCTTTCCCTCCCACTTCAACTCTCTCCCTTTCTCTCTGTTCTCCTACTCTTTCCCTCCCACTTCAACTCTCTCCCTTTCTCTCTGTTCTCCTACTCTTTCCCTCCCACTTCAACTCTCTCCCTTTCTCTCTGTTCTCCTACTCTTTCCCTCCCACTTCAACTCTCTCCCTTTCTCTCTGTTCTCCTACTCTTTCCCTCCCACTTCAACTCTCTCCCTTTCTCTTTCCATACATGTATCTCTCTTCTTCCTTCCTTCATTCCCTCCTTTCCTCTCACTCTCTCTCCTTCTATCTCTCTGCCCTCTACCACTTCTCCCTTCTCTCATTTGTCCCCATGCTCATGAAGGGAATCAACTGCATAGCTCTTCTGAAATGAGGTGACAGAGAGGGTGCAGGAGGGGTCAACCAGGTTTAAGGAAGGTCACGGAGGTGCCTATCCAATGATCCCACCGCACTGAGTCAGTTGAAAACGAGAAAATAAATGTTCTTTGATAATGTGCCCTGAGATTGTGCCCTGCAAGAACCTTGAATAATACCCTCCAACCTGCTTCCAGGTTATGTAAGCAGCGTTGGGGACTGGCTCCTGCCCAAGGCGTGCCTGCTGCCTTGCCTCCTGTCCTGACACATCTCCTCCCCAGCCTGGGTCTTGTGACTGCGGGGCATGGGGGATGGCGTTTGGGGTGAGCTGAGTGCCATCTAGAAGGTGACTCCTGGTACCAGTGTAGGGTTTCAAACCCCACCTACATAGTGAGGCCATGTAGCGCTGCTGCTGTCATAGGAGACTACAGAGAGGGGCCAAGTCCATAAACACCCCTGCCGCTGCTCCTCCTCTCCAGGCCTGGCTGCCCTGGCCTCTGCCTGCTGCTGCTAGTGGGGACACTATGGATCTGTGTCACGAGGGAGCCTGAGGCCTCACCACTACTGACAGACAACAAACCAAGCGCTGAGTGCACACACAGTTTCTGGACAAGACAGGGTTTCTGGAGCTAAATCTTGAGCTTTCCCTGGAGCTCAGAGCTTATAATTAATTAAATATTAGATTAAATAGATTAAATATTGGATGCCAACTCTGACTCTTGTCGGGCAGGCCACTAAAGTCCTTTTAAATCAAAGCAGGCATTAATGATTTACTTTGTTGTGAAATTAACACCTTTTTACTGATTGGGCTGTTTCACTCACTGTCATTTGTGTCTTCACCCCCGTAGCATCTTCATTGGATGTTTTCACACTTTTGAGATGCTAATGTGAAAGTCTGGGAGTGTTTGACACAGAGACACACACCCAGAAGCCAGGAAGGAATGACAGGAAATAGTACCTCATCCCTTTAACCCATTATCATACTGTACATAGCACAGAGGGCAGGTTGAAGGAGTTTCCTTGATAGACAGTGAAGGAAAGGAAGAGTGTTTTCTGACTATCCTCTTGGGTGTCCGCCCCTTTTCCCCCCAGAAACCTCAGTGTCCATCGTAGTATAAACCGTGTCTCTCTGTGTGTCTAGACAGGACCAGGGCTGGATTGTGACATGTATGCCACTCATAGACAGGAGCGAGACATGATACTGCACGGTTGTGCTGTTGATGACGGATTGTATGACAAAGCTATGTCTCTGTCTCACACACAGGGACATTCTCTACCCCTCCCCTGTGTTCTATCCCTCCCTCTCTCTGTGTCTGTCTCTCTCCAGTAGTTGACAGCTCATGTGGGCTAAAGTTAACTCCCAGCCGACCAGTAATGTGGAACATGTATTACCACACCCATCCTTGCCGGTGTCTCCGTCTGCTCTCAGACATACTGACTGGACTGGACCAGCCAACCAAAAGACTCAGTCACCACGGCACGGCAGGCAGGCAGGCAGGCTGGCTGGGAGGCAGGCAGGCAGGCAGGCAGGCAGGCAGGCAGGCTGGCTGGGAGGCAGGCAGGCAGGCAGGCAGGCAGGCTGGCAGGCAGGCAGGCAGGCTGGGAGGCGGGCAGGCTGGCTGGGAGGCAGGCAGGCAGGCAGGCAGGCAGGCAGGCAGGCAGGCTGGCTGGGAGGCAGGCAGGCAGGCAGGCAGGCAGGCAGGCAGGCAGGCTGGCTGGGAGGCAGGCAGGCAGGCAGGCAGGCAGGCAGGCAGGCAGGCAGGCAGGCAGGCAGGCAGGCAGGCTGGCTGGGAGGCTGGCTGGGAGGCAGGCAGGCAGGCAGGCTGGGAGGCTGGCTGGGAGGCAGGCAGGCAGGCAGGCAGGCTGGCAGGGAGGCAGGCTGGCTGGGAGGCAGGCTGGCTGGGAGGCAGGCAGGCAGGCAGGCAGGCAGGCTGGCTGGGAGGCTGGCTGGGAGGCAGGCAGGCAGGCAGGCAGGCTGGCTGGGAGGCAGGCAGGCAGGCAGGCAGGCAGGCTGGCAGGCAGGCAGGCAGGCAGGCAGGCTGGCTGGGAGGCAGGCAGGCAGGCAGGCAGGCAGGCAGGCAGGCAGGCAGGCAGGCAGGCTGGCTGGCTGGGAGGCAGGCTGACTGGGAAGGGATACAATAATATTAGTATGGAGTGTTGAATCAAATATATTACATAAACACAGTGTCAAGAGAAGACCTCAATGGGCTTGTTATAAATCACCTGAAAAAGCCTGGGATCACTGGCACCATCTGAAAATATATTTTATTTTAATGGAATGATATCATTTGAGACTTGGACACGACACACTCAAGTCGTTTCTTTCAGTACATACAGAAAATAGATGATCAAGTAGCTCAGATCATAATGCCAAAAGAGTAGCAACTGCTTTCGTTCCCATTTCTTTGTAATTAATTACGGATTTTATTTTCAAAGCTGTCCTCTGCAGTGAGCTTCCCCATGCAGGACGGAACATGACACATAGAGTGTGTGTGTGATAGTCTGTGGGAGTCCCACAGCAGTCTGGGCTGAGCGCCCACCCTCCTGATATACTGGTGTTTCTATAACACTAGGGTATTCTCTTTATGGCATAATATTTGATCAGTGCCTATCTTTATATACTACATCACGCCTGACAAGTATCACAGCTGTGGAAGGGAGTTGAATGCAGTGTTTGTGTTCTATACAAGTGGACCCTATCTCACCTTATCTGGTCAGCTGCACAGAAAAGACTCAACCTGTTCGGTTGTGTTGCCTAAACTCAGGCTAGCTAACCTCTCCCAGCCGACAGCACCAGAGGCAAAGAAGGTGCTATCATTATTGGAAATAAGCTGAAACATGTTGGTGCAAACAGTAGCTGCAGAGGAAAGGGGAGGAGGGTGTGGAGGCACACTCTGAGAGACGGTGTTGAAACCTCTGCTATTTGTGATTGATGTGGTTGCGTTGGAAGTACATTAGCTCTCCAACGATATCTCTTCACTAATGGGACGCCATTAACATAGCCTTTTTCTTGTTCCTGAGCATGGCAACTTCGACAGACCAATGACAAGAGGCCATCTGTGCTCTTTTAAGGTCTTTACTGCTGAATAGTGTCTGTTCCAGGTGCGTAGGAATACTGGAAGAGATTAATCCAAAACTGAGGCTTGAATGCAAAATAAAGATGTTTATTCAAATTTAGACAGACGAGCAGAAAGGCAGGCAGGCAGGTAGATAGACAGGCAGACAGACAGACAGACAGACAGACAGGCAGGCAGGTAGATAGACAGGCAGACAGACAGGGAGGCAGTTCCCACACTGATAAGCTGTTTTGACTCAACGGTCTCTGAGTGAAATGAGTCTTGATAAGTGATTATTATTAGTCGTTCATCGCTGGAGTCCTGGGGACTATCCTGTGGCTTTATCTCAGGGTGCATTTCACAGCTGTCTGTCTTCTCCAAGACATGAAACAAACAGGTCAAAACTCAGTAAAAAAAACCTGCAAGATACAACCTGTATTTGAAGACGGCTGATGGTTGCTTGAGTTGGGGGTGAAGAAATCGATACTTAATTTAATTTCAGTGCTAGACAACATATAGGCCTACTGGCTGTTGTTCTGGGAAGCTGAACTCCATGGGAGAGGGAAAACGGTGACTGTGCTTCTAATTAGAACATCCTCAAATTCCTTTGTCAACAGCAGCCCCTCTGTCCCGACTGTGAGATCAGACGTCCGGCACAACGGTCAAGCTGTGGTCAGCGTGGGGCTCGGCGACTTAGATTCCACCTCCGAGCAGAAGCTCTGGAACCCAGGGGCTTCCATCTTGTTATTATTCTCCACTGGCCAAGCACAGAGAAGGATCTAGAACACATAGAATGACTGGGAAACACGGCAGCTGTGCAAACACGGGTTCCAGTGGGTCTCTCGCAGCTGGGGTGTGAGAGTGTCTGTGGTGCTGGGTGGGGAGGCGGGTGGGAGAGATGTGGACCTGAGGGGGTTCCAATGGGTCTCTCGCAGCTGGGGTGTGAGAGTGTCTGTGGAGCTGGGTGGGGAGGCGGGTGGGAGAGATGTGGACCTGAGGGGGTTCCAGTGGGTCTCTCGCAGCTGGGGTGTGAGAGTGTCTGTGGAGCTGGGTGGGGAGGCGTGTGGGAGAGATGTGGACCTGAGGGGGTTCCAATGGGTCTCTCGCAGCTGGGGTGTGAGAGTGTCTGTGGAGCTGGGTGGGAGAGATGTGGACCTGAGGGGGTTCCAGTGGGTCTCTCGCAGCTGGGGTGTGAGAGTGTCTGTGAAAGCTGGGTGGGAGAGATGTGGACCTGAGGGGGTTCCAGTGGGTCTCTCGCAGCTGGGGTGTGAGAGTGTCTGTGGAGCTGGGTGGGGAGGCGGGTGGGAGAGATGTGGACCTGAGGGGGTTTCAGTGGGTCTCTCGCAGCTGGGGTGTGAGAGTGTCTGTGGAGCTGGGTGGGAGAGATGTGGACCTGAGGGGGTTCCAATGGGTCTCTCGCAGCTGGGGTGTGAGAGTGTCTGTGGAGCTGGGTGGGGAGGTGGGTGGGAGAGATGTGGACCTGAGGTGGTTCCAGTGGGTCTCTCGCAGCTGGGGTGTGAGAGTGTCTGTGGAGCTGGGTGGGGAGGCGGGTGTGGAGAGATGTGGACCTGAGGGGGTTCCAGTGGGTCTCTCGCAGCTGGGGTGTGAGAGTGTCTGTGGAGCTGGGTGGGAGAGATGTCGACCTGAGGGGATTTCAGTGGGTCTCTCGCAGCTGGGGTGTGAGAGTGTCTGTGGAGCTGGGTGGGGAGGCGGGTGGGAGAGATGTGGACCTGAGGGGGTTTCAGTGGGTCTCTCGCAGCTGGGGTGTGAGAGTGTCTGTGGAGCTGGGTGGGGAGGCGGGTGGGAGAGATGTGGACCTGAGGGGGTTTTAGCTATAGCTACCTCAGGCCGAGTCTGCTGGTGTGTTCCTATTGGCTGGAGAAGCTGATCTAATCTGATGCTCTGTGGGGACGATGGGAAGACAATACTTTATTTCCTGATAGCTGATTCCTCACATTGATGGCTGATTTCACTTCATCAGCCTCTCTCATAATGAATGATTAACTCCACATACAGTACAACCTAGGTAAAGGTCTTAGTCAGATGAGAAAGGAGAGGGGACAGGTTTGGAGGTGTGTATTGGAGAAGTTGAAGATAGGGGATTGTCTATAGATGGTGATATGATGCAGAAGTGATATGTAAATGTATTAGGAGTCAGATATGAGTATATGCTTATACAAGGAATATGAAGGCGGGGGTGTATGTGAAGTTGCAGGAATAATGGCAAGAAAATGAAATGTGCGCAGAAAGAAAGGGAGGCTTTTTCCGACATCTTTTTCCTTGTGTCGGTTGCCAGAATAACTGTGACCATGACCACCGCGGCGCAAAATGTTCCTCTAATCATTTCCATGCATTTCATAGGACTGGAGCAAAGCTCTGTTCTAAGTGGTACATACATATGGTGCTCACTACTTTCCAATCACCAAACAAATACAGCAATTTAAACTAAATCTAAACATTATGGCAACTAAATGACTTTCAAATTGAAAATGTATCTGCAGTATGGCTGTATGGAGACAATAATGCAAAAAATCTCTGTGTTCTTGGGTTGGTAGTATCCTAACTATTGACTGTAGCCCCCCCTCTCTCCTTGCCTAACCCCTCTGTTTCCCTCACAGTCTTTTCTCCTCCTCAATCATAGCCATTAATTAGCACTCTCCTATAGGAAACAGATGCCTATTAATAAATTAGGGGCATGTTTTGTATTCGTTTTATGCTGCCCTTCCAGTACATAGGCAGCAACATGAAAGCATTCCTTTGCCAGTTCAGCCACAATTCACAGAGATTTGCGGGTGGCAGGACAGCTGGGGTAAGAAATAACTGTACACACAGCAACACACACACACACACACACACACACACACACACACACACACACACACACACACACACACACACACACACACACAATAGAAAATCATCCTGTCCTAAAGTGTTTAAGTCCCACACACAAATATTTCATAATATAACTAGCTTCCTCCCGCACCTTGTTTTGAGAGGTAAGTAGTCAGCCTCAGTACTGGGCGGATGCTTGTCTGCAAGGATGCAGGGTGTAATAGGAACTAGGCAAAATAAAAGCAATGATCACCAGCAGTTGATCATTGAAAGCATATGATGTTACCAGTTTCTTCCTTGTAGATACTGTATCTAGTTCCCTCAGCTGTGCTGATAGTCTAGACATGGTCAATAATCATTATTCCCTGTAAAGGTGGCAGTTCTAGTAAAGTAAGTATCCTTACACATGCTCTCTTTTAAGTCAAGTTCTTCCAGACTTTGTGTTTGAATTTGTTTATGTCTCCACTTCAAGGAGTTTTTCCTGTCTAAAGTCTAATGTCTGTATCAAATGAAAGAGATTTCCCCCTCTTGACAGTGCCAACTCAAGCCCAGATAAACCTAAACTCTTGTGTTCCCCTCCACTTACAGTGCATGTATAGAACTTGTCATGCATGGCCTACCTACCCTAAGTGCATAGGAAGAGGAAAACAACTCAAAGTATAATCCTCTTTAATCAGGTCTCTCCCAATGTCACGGTGTGTGTTGACTCAGTTCCTTAGACTTTCATTAAACCTGAGTACAGTGCCCCCTTTTTTTTCCTTTGGCAAATTTTGTATCAAAGCATGAAACTCTGTGTAACGTCTGAGTTGGCCGACAACCCAATCACTGCTGAAGGATTTATGTGTGTAAGTGTTCACTTCAATGACAAAACAAAAGCAAATAAACGCAAATTAGTTCCTGTAAGAACCCACATTTTATAATTACTGTTGTGTACACATAATACACATACATGTAATGTCCTCAGTTCTCCTTTCCCTCCTTGTTTTGTACCAAAGTGACAACAGCATGACCCTATTTATTTTATTAGTAAGCTTCATATCAGCTGGTAAATTGCCTTATTAATGTGCTGGTCTCCTGTTGGCTGCTCACTGGTCACTGCTCACGGAATAACTCATCTCTATAGAGCTGGTGTTCTGCATCTGCCCTCCCTCCCTCTCCTTCCCTCCCTCTCCTTCCCTCCCTCCCTCTCCTTCCTTCCCTCCCTCCCTCTCCTTCCCTCCCTCCCTCTCCTTCCCTCCTTCCCTCCCTCTCCTTCCCTCCCTCTCCTTCCTTCCCTCCCTCCCTCCCTCTCCTTCCCTCCCTCTCCTTCCCTCCCTCCCTCTCCTTCCCTCCCTCCCTCTCCTTCCCTCCCTCTCCTTCCCTCCCTCTCCTTTCCTCCCTCCCTCTCCTTCCCTCCCTCCCTCTCCTTCCCTCCCTTCCCATTCTCCCTCCTTGTACTGCCGCAGGGTAAAAAAAATGGACCTCATTCATACAGCAAACTGGTCTTCAGAAGACAGAGGAGAAACACTGAGGGAGTTAGTCCTCTAGGGTTACCACTACAAACTTTACAATACCTGCCTTTATTCTCGTAATGATACAAATCTTGTTTTGGCTTTGTCTGAATGTGTCTGGCCACCTCCTGGCTTCCTGCTATAATATTTAAGTGTACTATGAGCCATGGGAATCTGAGCCATGGGAATCTGAGCCATGGGCACTTTAGGATTTGTCTTACTGCACTGTACCAAGCATTGTGTATTAAGTATTTATTTTTATGTCTTCCTGTCTTACTGCACTGTACCAAGCATTGTGTATGAACTATTTATTTTGATGTCTTCCTGTCTTACTGCACTGTACCAGGCATTGTGTATGAACTATTTATTTTGATGTCTTCCTGTCTTACTGCACTGTACCAAGCATTGTGTATGAACTATTTATTTTGATGTCTTCCTGTCTTACTGCACTGTACCAAGCATTGTGTATGAACTATTTATTTTGATGTCTTCCTGTCTTACTGCACTGTACCAAGCATTGTGTATGAACTATTTATTTTGATGTCTTACTGCACTGTACCAAGCATTGTGTATGAACCATTTATTTTGATGTCTTCCTGTCTTACTGCACTGTACCAAGCATTGTGTATGAACTATTTATTTTGATGTCTTCCTGTCTTACTGCACTGTACCAAGCATTGTGTATGAACTATTTATTTTGATGTCTTCCTGTCTTACTGCACTGTACCAAGCATTGTGTATGAACTATTTATTTTGATGTCTTCCTGTCTTACTGCACTGTACCAAGCATTGTGTATGAACCATTTATTTTGATGTCTTCCTGTCTTACTGCACTGTACCAAGCATTGTGTATGAACTATTTATTTGGATGTCTTCCTGTCTTTTGTGTACTGTATGAATACATTGTGTGACAAAATAGGACTTGGTAATAGAAACCTCTTCACATGGTCCTAATACTATCAGCAGGTTTGGGTTTAGTCCGTTTATATGTGAAGGACTGAAGGAGAAAGGAGTGTGTGCTTCTCACTAATTGGAGATTTAATTTCCCTGTTTGCCATCTCAGGTTGCTCATGGCTGGTTGATTGGTTGGTTGGTTGTTGTCCCGGTCGCTATTGTACTGATTTAGGAAATAAATCATTCAAGTCTCAAACCTCTGATGGTTCAGGTTGTTGTCCATTCTTCTCCTGCCCTGACAGAGCTGGCACCACCACACTGCTTTCAACACAGCCCTGTAAGAAGCATCTCATTGTGGCGCCTCTTCTCCCTCCCAGCTCCATAGTGGTAATCCTTCTCTAACGGTGTGGAGAGAGCATTCCAGCAGCCTCCTGTTCCCTGCTGCTGTGGAGAAATGGGGATTTAACCACTCTGCGTGGGATTTTACACAATTTCAGTCGTTAACCTCCCCTTTCATGGCCCTAGAGTATCTAGAAAAGAAAGACGCCATGTGCTGGCTTTTTTCTGTGTACCACAGACAATTACACACACATGTAAAAGAGTTTTTGAAGTCTCACGAAGTTAACGAAGCTGCACACAATACACTTGCAACAGAACAATTGTACACATACAGATACAGGCCGAAATGTTCAAATTCTGCAGGAGTGCTACTGCACTGTGGTTTGGAAACAGTAAGAAATGTATCAACGGAGCAAACACTAATACATAACAATCATTTCATTTCCCTGCATAGTTGCTGAGTCACTGGGGTCAGTTTAAGGCAGCATGCCAGTGGAGGTGCTCTGGCCACAATTGGAGGAATGGGCGTGTGACTGCACCCCTCCTCTGAACCCTTCACCCACCCTGCTGCCAGCCCCACACCCCACTCAACACAAATATACAGCAGGGCCTGTTTTCCTTCTCTTCCCCCTGGTGCCTTCACCAGCCCGGATGCCCTTGACTTTGTGCTTGATGTCTGGGATGCTAATTCACAGAGGTTAGGATAATAAACACAGCTCTGATGGGCTCAGGCTTGGAGGAGGCCACACTTCCTGACTCCCCAAAACTGGCTCCTGGGAGAAATCACAATAGAGAGACCAGGGGGGAAAAGACAGGCAGGCAGACAGGATGACTTATTATTGTAATGCATGACTACCTGCCAGGTCAGGGGAGGATGGAGACCTCATCTAGCATCTCCCTCTGAGTCATCTCTAGAAGAGTCTTTGCTTTTTTCTTTCATCTCACTACGTATATTAAAGCTCATCATTGTAAAACAAAGGGAGAGCCTTCCCCATTTTTACTGCCCTTGTATCTCTTGTAGTCTGCACATTTACTAGAGTCCTAAAGTGACTTTAAACATGGGCTATTGATTTCCTCTAGAGTTTCTGCCCCTTTCTGCTTTCCTACTCAGGCAACACGACACAACAGCTCCATAGTATTTCAATCCAGTGTTAATATCGTGTCTGAATAAAAAGAAGACAAGCTACTTATGTACATAAAACTGACCCAGATAAGCAGATTCCCTGTGCTTTGTGTGGTGGATGGGTGGAGAAATGGGGATCAATGCCCATGCTGGTCATTCTTTGTGGTGCTGATGGCTGCTCCAGCATGTTGAGGTCATGGGGCTATGAGTGTTGAGGTCATGGGGCTATGAGTGGGGTTACGTGGTGGATCAACCACAGCTCTCTCTGGAGTTTTGGCAGATGTATTGGTCCCAACAGACATTTGTCTGAACAATCACTGATCATTATCACAAAAGATAATTAGGATTCCTGAGATACCTCAGCACAGGAAACCCCAGCAGCTGAACAGAGGAGCCTCAGCAACACAGAGCAGGGTCTTGGCCAAGTTCATATCAATTACAGAAGTCTCCGTGGGCTATTACGGCTCTCAACTTGTATTTTTCTCAGGCGACCGGATCTGGCCCTGCCCAAGAGGAGTGAGTCTCTGGTGTTTAGGGGAGGGGGCAGTCAGTTCTGTGCCCGTTAAAGAGAAAGAATGGGGTCAGCGATGTGAGGGGAGGAGGGAGGAGGAGCGGGTGAGGCTGCTCCAGCTGTTGTGCTTCATCTGGGCAATTAGCTGTAATCAGCTCTCTGGGTGTTCTGAGATGCCACTTTCGCACCCTGGCGTTTTTACCGGATATCCCTCATCCCCACATCACACACATCCACAAGGAGACACAGAAACATTCAGACAGAGAGATAAACATTTAGAGCAGAGACACACTCATAAAGCGCAGGCATACTTTTACAATTCTAAAGGAACCTCCAGTAAAAAATATGAATTTAGATGGGAGATACCAGGAGATACCAGGAGAGCTAAAAGATACAGTCATGTGCTTTTAGTTTTAGATATTAAATTATATGTTTTGTCTGTACTGTAATCTACACAAGATGGATGAAGATATTCCAGTCTTGAGCTCTAACAGTAAGAGCGCGTCTGGTATCTGGGGGTTAACTATAGAGCGTGGTTTCTATGGGCCTCTCACTCTCTAGGTTGTAGCTTGGATTCTCTTCCAGAGGGTTGCCAGATGTTGAACACATGTCCCTCTAGCCTTGTGAATCGTCCTTTGTAAGGAGCGCCATCCTTCACGGCAGTTACTGTATTTCCCCTTGTTACAAATGCTCACTTCGTCCCCTTCGTCCCCTGATTGAAACATCACATCCCCTTCCAGTAGATAAGGGACAACATGGGTGCATGTTGCTGTTAGTCTCCATGAACATGAAATGCATGTTTATTTTCAAGTGGTGCTTTGTTTTAGATAGAGTCCTTCTAGCCTGAAGTTCAGAGCAGAGCACAGAGCACTGCCAAGTCTCAAGTGCACTCACAGAGTGGACAGGAGGAGAAGATGTCAACAGAAGAGGACAGGGGAGACCCCTCACCTCCCCTGCAGAGACTGATCCTCTGGACCCAGAGAGATTACCACGGCACTGTGCTGACCTGGCCTGCATCTGCTCCACAGTGTGAGGGTTAGCTAGGCTACAGTCACATCATAGGCAGTCAGGGAGGGAACACTGCTCTGCAGACAGCTGCAGCCATAGTAAGTTGCCCCTGTGGGCACAATACCCCTCTTTCCAGGCCAGGACTTACCACCAGCTCACATGGCCGCTACAGAACCCAACTGCTCACTTATGGTGTGCGGTTCGGCATTTAATTGAGTTTTGGGTGTCCCAGCCCGTACCCCTGGTCTAGCCTGCCCAACACTCCTTTCCTCTTCGGTAAATATGGCTTAGTTTCCCCACCCTGAATAAGACTGTACCCCCTTCCCTGGCCTCAGCACTTGTCTTCAGCTCCTCCTTCTGTGTACACATACGCACACATGCATGCACACACACACGCACACGCACACACACACACCCTCCCTCACTAAGGGCTGGAGTGGAGCTCTGCACATTCTCCCGGGCAGAGACACCCTGGCAGGATATACATGCAGGTTCTGGCATCAGGAGCATTCTGTTTTCAATGGTCTGCTCTCGTTAAAAAATAACTCCTTCCACCTTATTCCCAGTGATCAAACACAAATCTAAGTTGATTCAAAAGCAGAAATCATGGTCTGGAAAGAATCCTTCTCACTTTAGAGTGAGACAGGGATCCAACTTACTGTAAAAAAATCCTGTAGTAACAAAAAGTGTTAGCCGTCTGCCTCAAAGTAGTCACCGTCTGCCTTGATGACAGCTTTGCACACTCTTGGCATTCTCTCAACCCGCGTTCACCTGGAATGCTTTTCTAACCGTCTTGAAGGAGTTCCCAAATATACCGAGGACTTGTTGGCTGCTTTTCCTTCACTCTGCGGTCCATCTCATCCCAAACCATCTCAATTGGGTTGAGGTTGGGTGATTGTGGAGGCCAGCTCATCTGATGCAGCACTCCATCACTCTCCTTATTGGTCAAATAGCCTTTACACAGCTTGGAGGTGTGTTGGGTCATGTCCTGTTGAAAAATAAATGATAGTCCCACTAATCAAATCAAATCAAATCAAATTGTATTTGTCACATACACATGGTTAGCAGATGTTAATGCGAGTGTAGCGAAATGCTTGTGCTTCTAGTTCGACAATGCAGTGATAACCAACAAGTAATCTAACTAACAATTCCAAAACTACTGTCTTATACACAGTGTAAGGGGATAAAGAATATGTACATAAGGATATATGAATGAGTGATGGTACAGAGCAGCATACAGTAGATGGTATCGAGTACAGTATATACATATGAGATGAGTATGTAGACAAAGTAAACAAAGTGGCATAGTTAAAGTGGCTAGTGATACATGTATTACATAAGGATGCAGTCGATGATGTAGAGTACAGTATATACGTATGCATATGAGATGAATAATGTAGGGTAAGTAACATTATATAAGGTAGCGTTGTTTAAAGTGGCTAGTGATATATTTACATCATTTCCCATCAATTCCCATTATTAAAGTGGCTGGAGTTGGGTCAGTGTCAATGACAGTGTGTTGGCAGCAGCCACTCAATGTTAGTGGTGGCTGTTTAACAGTCTGATGGCCTTGAGATAGAAGCTGTTTTTCAGTCTCTCGGTCCCAGCTTTGATGCACCTGTACTGACCTCGCCTTCTGGATGATAGCGGGGTGAACAGGCAGTGGTTCGGGTGGTTGATGTCCTTGATGATCTTTATGGCCTTCCTGTAACATTGGGTGGTGTAGGTGTCCTGGAGGGCAGGTAGTTTGCCCCGGTGATGCGTTGTGCAGACCTCACTACCCTCTGGAGAGCCTTACGGTTGAGGCGGAGCAGTTGCCGTACCAGGCGGTGATACAGCCCGCCAGGATGCTCTCGATTGTGCATCTGTAGAGTTTGTGAGTGCTTTTGGTGACAAGCCAAATTTCTTCAGCCTCCTGAGGTTGAAGAGGCGCTGCTGCGCCTTCTTCACGCTGTCAGTGTGAGTGGACCAATTCAGTTTGTCTGTGATGTGTATGCCGAGGAACTTGCCGAGGAATCCCAAACCAGATGGGATGTCGTATCGCTGCAGAATGATGTTGTAGCCATGCTGGGTAAGTGTGCCTTGAATTCTAAATATATCACACAGTGTCACCAGTAAAGCACCCCCACACCATCACACCTCCTCCTCCATGCTTCACCGTGGGATCCACACATAAGGATCCACACATAATCTGTTCACCTACTCTGCGTCTCACAAAAACACTGCGGTTGGAACCAAAAATCTAAATTATGGACAGATATCCACTGGTCTAATGTCCATTGCTCATGTTTCTTGGCCCAAGCAAGTATGTTATTTTATTGGTGTCCTTTAGTAGTGGTTTCTTTGCAGCAATTCAACCATGAATACCTGATTCACGCAGTCTCCTCTGAACAGTTCATGTTGAGATGTGCCTGTTACTTGAACTCTGTTAAGCATTTTTTTGGGCTGCAATTTCTTAGGCTGGTAACTCTAATGATCTTATCCTCTGCAGCAGAGGTAACTCTGGGTATTCCTTTCCTGTGGCGGCCCTCATAGTGCCAGTTTCATCATAACACTTGATGGTTTTTTTGCGACTGCACTTGAAGAAACTTTCAAAGTTCTAGACATTTTCCGTATTGTCTGACCTTCATATCTTAAAGTAAGGAAGTAATTTCGTATCTCTTTGCTTATTTGAGCTGTTCTTGCCATAATATGGAGTTGGGTCTTTTACCAAATAGGGCCGTCTTCTGTATACCAGCCCTACCTTGTCACAACACAACTGATTGGCTCAAACGCATTAAGAATAAGTAAATTCCACAAATTAACTTTTAACAAGGCACACCTGTTAATTTAAATCCATTCCAGGTGACTACCTCATGAAGCTGGTTGACAAAATGCCAAGAGTGTCCGAAGCTGTCATCAAGGCAGAAGGTGGCTACTTTGAAGAATCTCAAACACAAAATATATTTTGATTTGTTTAACAGTTTTTTTTGTTACTACATGATTCCATATGTGTTATTTCATAGTTTTGATGTCTTCACTATTATTCTACAATGTAGAAAATAGTAAAAAAAATAAAGAAAAACCCTTGAATGAGTCGGTGTATCCAAACTTTTGACTGGTACTCTAGTCATTTTGTTTAGCCTGTCACACTCTTTTTGTATTCTTTAACTTGTCACTAACTTCCTTAACTTCCTTGGGTTCTTTGTTCACAGTGCACTGATGCAGGGCCATGAAACCAGTTGCAGTGGTCCTACCACAGGCCACGCTCAGTTAAAGAGAATCTTTGTCTGACAGCTGAGGTGTGTGTGTGATTAACTGGACCTCCTGTGTCTGGGTAGAGACAGAGCAACAGACAGGCCTCGTAACTCAGGTGTTCCCATTCCCCACCCTGTCACTGGCTGCAAATGCCAAGACCTGTAAATCCAATGGAGATTTAAAGGCAGCGAACCGGGAGAGCAGATGGTGAGACATACTTTATGAATATCCTGAATTACACAAGATTCAAGGATCCGTGACTGCTTTTATTGCAAAACACGACTGGTACGGAGGTGACAATCGGTGAAAGGTGAGGAATATGATCTTATCAATCAAGCTCATAATTGCGTTTGTAGCTGATTATGAATAAATAAATACAGGGGTAAACAGATGAACCAGTATTTCATTCCCATTGCAGAACTGTCTCTCAGAGTGGTCCAGTCTAATGTGTTTCTTCTCTCCTGTGTTCCACTTCAGCGGCCTCTACATGAGGAACATGTCTAATAAGTAGCAGACCGTGTTGTTGTGACCTGGGTCTATATATAGAGGTTCCTGTATCTGCCCAGGGCCTGGGGCTCATCTAGTCAGCCTGGCCCACAGAGATCTAACCCTGGGTTTACCATGCAAGGCAGCCCAGTGTGCGGCATGCAGGGAAAGATAATGTCAAACACATGTAGAGGGAAAATGCTTTACACTGAAGGAGAACCAAAATGTTTCATCTTTTAAGTGATAATTATTCTACCCTAACTCTGCCCTTCTCTATGTGGGTCTTTGTTGTAATATAGTATATGTCAGTTCACAAGACAGTCATGAAATTAAAGGACAGTGTAATCAATTTGATTTCCCCATGTTAAGGATAAATGACTAATTAGTGATTTTTTGTGTGTATGTGTGCGTAGGTGCAATTCTATTGTGGGTACCAAGAAGCCCTCACAAGGATAGTAAAACAAGGACAATTTGGATAGGTGGGGACATTTCACTGGTCCCCACAAGGAAAAATGCTATTTTAGGCTCAGAGATTAAGTTTAGGGTTAGGTTTAGGGTTTGGGTTAGAAATTAGGATTAGGGTTAGGGTTAGAGGTTTGGGGTCAAGGTTAGGGAAAATGGGATTTTGAAAGGAAATCAATTGTTTGGTCCACACAAGGATAGTAAAACAAATGTGTGTGTGTGTGCGTGTACTCACATGCTTGTGTGTGTGTGTGTGTGTGTGTGTGTGTGTGTGTGTGTGTGTGTGTGTGTGTGTGGAGTCCATGGTACGACGTCGATGCCAGTGGCATAGGATGCGTCTCATCGTGCCAACTGCTCATATTTTCTTTGTAAACATTTGCAGCCAACCCCTCACCAACATGGAGTAAATAGAACCAGGAGTCTGGGGAAAGAGAGGTACTCTACGGGAAGCACAGAGGCCTGCCAATGGGGAAAGGTCTTAGTACTTAGTCAGTATTGTACTGCATGTTAGTCAGTTTCATCTTGAACTACAGTAATCCAGGAATAGGAGTTTGCAGTGGGGATCACCTGAATCAAGCACACCTCTGTCCACTTCAAATGAACTGGAACACCCCAGTCTAAAAATAGTACTTACTTACCTGAAATTATAAAGTGAGCACTGTGCTATTATTGAGTTCATACTGTAATGTCAAGCTAAAATATTGGACTGAGAAATCCATTCACTTCTGTAGTGTGCAGAGTCCGTCTTCCCCCTGTGTCTGCCCCTGCCTATTGCACCTCATGCCCTCACCACTTCCTCCCTGCTTTGAAGCCGGGTGCCCCTCTCTCCCGCAGCGACAGGACACCCCACATCCTGTGAGAGGCAGGAAGGAGCCCCACTCTCAGCCCCAGATGAAAATGCGTGCTCCAGGCTGCAGCCCTCCAGCCTTCCACCACTCACGCTCATCTAACGCTGATAACACAAGCACCATACTACCACGCTAATCATTCTCTAAGCTCAGAAGGAATTATCGCCTATTCTGTACACTGTGCAAAACTGCAGCTCTTTAAGACACTCAGAGAGCTCCAGCTCTCCAGGCTTTTTGAGGTGTACCTCCAGTGTATGGAGATCTCAACAGCTGACATCAATTTGAGTGAGCTGAGGTCCTCTTGGAATCTGTCTGCTCTGCCAGGCTTCAGTGAACGCTGTCCAGACCTCCATCAGCTGCACAGAACCAGTTGTACTTCTGCTCGCTGCACTGATAACCACATACAGATCAGGAATTTTGTTTCCAGTCTTTACAGTTTTCTCGCTCTAAATGCACAGCCAAAGAGGTCTGTTTGAGGTCAGCTCAGGGTTGGAATCTAGAGTTTGGGGGGCAGTCTGACATCTGGTATTGATGGTTGCTGAAGCTTTCAGAGTGATTCACCTCCAGTAGACTACAGGTGTTGTGAGAAATAGAGCATTTCATAGAGAAACATTTCAAAATGTGTGTCTACTACAACATTGACAGATAAGAAAGGGCTGGGTTGTCTCAAGTTCAAATTTAGTTGTTTTCATCATCAAATCTTTGCAAATTAACTTTATATTCACCAAAACCTCACTCTTCACCACTTCACCAATTAGATAAGTTGTCAATTTATTATCTGGTGTAGTCATCTGTCTCACTGTGCTCCCATCATGCTCTAGTTTGAGGTCAAAGGGAGGCGTCCTCTAAACTCAGCCCCACCAAACCTACCTGGCTCTAACAAGTCACTTGTTTTGGACAGGGCTGTCAGAATGTCAGTACCCTGTTTTTCAATACCATGAAAACAGGCCAGGTCAACCATCCAACCCAGACAGCATTGGATGCAGTGCAGAAGTCTGGGAGCGCTGGCAAGGGGGACAGGTACACACCACTCCCAGGCCAGCAGTTACAGTACAGCAGCTACAGTGCAGCAGTTACAGTACAGCAGCTACAGTACAGCAGTTACAGTACAGCAGCTACAGTACAGCAGTTACAGTACAGCAATTACAGTACAGCAGTTACAGTACAGTAGTTACAGTACAGCAGCTGCAGTACAGCAGCTACAGTACAGCAGTTACAGTACAGCAGCTACAGTACAGCAGCTACAGTACAGCAGTTACAGTACAGCAGCTACAGTACAGCAGCTACAGTACAGCAGTTACAGTACAGCAGTTACAGTACAGCAGCTACAGTACAGCAGTTACAGTACAGCAGTTATAGTTCAGCAGTTACAGTACAGCAGTTACAGTACAACAGTTACAGTACAGCAGCTACAGTATAGCAGCTACAGTACAGCAGTTATAGTACAGCAGTTACAGTACAGCAGCAAACAGTACAGCAGTTACAGTACACCAGTTACAGTACAGCAGCTACAGTACAGCAGTTGTAGTACAGCGGCTACAGTACAGCAGCTACAGTACAGCAGTTATAGTACAGCAGTTACAGTACAGCAGCAACAGTACAGCAGTTACAGTACAGCAGTTACAGTACAGCAGCTACAGTACAACAGTTACAGTACAGCAGCTACAGTACATCAGCTACAGTACAGCAGTTATAGTACAGCAGTTACAGTACAGCAGCTACAGTACAGCAGTTACAGTACAGCAGAAACAATACAGCAGTTACAGTACAGCAGCTACAGTACAGCAGTTACAGTACAGCAGTTATAGTTCAGCAGTTACAGTACAGCAGTTACAGTACAGCAGCTACAGTACAACAGTTACAGTACAGCAGCTACAGTACAGCAGTTATAGTACAGCAGTTACAGTACAGCAGCAAACAGTACAGCAGTTACAGTACACCAGTTACAGTACAGCAGCTACAGTACAGCAGTTGTAGTACAGCGGCTACAGTACAGCAGCTACAGTACAGCAGTTATAGTACAGCAGTTACAGTACAGCAGCGACAGTACAGCAGTTACAGTACAGCAGTTACAGTACAGCAGTTACAGTACAGCAGCTACAGTACAACAGTTACAGTACAGCAGCTACAGTACATCAGCTACAGTACAGCAGTTATAGTACAGCAGTTACAGTACAGCAGCTACAGTACAGCAGTTAAAGTACAGCAGAAACAATACAGCAGTTACAGTACAGCAGCTACAGTACAGCAGTTACAGTACAGCAGCTACAGTACACAAGTTACAGTACAGCAGCTACAGTACAGCAGTTGTAGTACAGCACTTACAGTACACCAGCTACAGTACAGCAGCTACAGTACAGCAGTTACAGTACAGCAGCTACAGTACAGCAGTTACAGTACACAAGTTACAGTACAGCAGCTACAGTACAGCAGTTGTAGTACAGCACTTACAGTACACCGGCTACAGTACAGCAGCTACAGTACAGCAGCTACAGTACAGCAGTTATAGTTCAGCAGTTACAGTACACTAGTTACAGTACAGCAGTTACAGTACAGCAGCTACAGTACAACAGTTACAGTACAGAAGCTACAGTACAGCAGCTACAGTACAGCAGTTATAGTACAGCAGCTACAGTACAGCAGTTACAGTACACAAGTTACAGTACAGCAGCTACAGTACAGCAGTTGTATTACAGCACTTACAGTACACCGGCTACAGTACAGCAGCTACAGTACAGCAGCTACAGTACAGCAGTTATAGTTCAGCAGTTACAGTACACTAGTTACAGTACAGCAGTTACAGTACAGCAGCTACAGTACAACAGTTACAGTACAGAAGCTACAGTACAGCAGCTACAGTACAGCAGTTATAGTACAGCAGTTACAGTACAGCAGCTACAGTACAGCAGTTACAGTACAGCAGCTACAGTACAGCAGCTACAGTACAGCAGTTACAGTACAGCAGCTACAGTACAGCAGCTACAGTACAGCAGTTACAGTACAGCAGTTACAGTACAGCAGCTACAGTACAGCAGTTACAGTACAGCAGTTATAGTTCAGCAGTTACAGTACAGCAGTTACAGTACAACAGTTACAGTACAGCAGCTACAGTATAGCAGCTACAGTACAGCAGTTATAGTACAGCAGTTACAGTACAGCAGCAAACAGTACAGCAGTTACAGTACACCAGTTACAGTACAGCAGCTACAGTACAGCAGTTGTAGTACAGCGGCTACAGTACAGCAGCTACAGTACAGCAGTTATAGTACAGCAGTTACAGTACAGCAGCAACAGTACAGCAGTTACAGTACAGCAGTTACAGTACAGCAGCTACAGTACAGCAGTTACAGTACAGCAGAAACAATACAGCAGTTACAGTACAGCAGCTACAGTACAGCAGTTACAGTACAGCAGTTATAGTTCAGCAGTTACAGTACAGCAGTTACAGTACAGCAGCTACAGTACAACAGTTACAGTACAGCAGCTACAGTACAGCAGTTATAGTACAGCAGTTACAGTACAGCAGCAAACAGTACAGCAGTTACAGTACACCAGTTACAGTACAGCAGCTACAGTACAGCAGTTGTAGTACAGCGGCTACAGTACAGCAGCTACAGTACAGCAGTTATAGTACAGCAGTTACAGTACAGCAGCGACAGTACAGCAGTTACAGTACAGCAGTTACAGTACAGCAGTTACAGTACAGCAGCTACAGTACAACAGTTACAGTACAGCAGCTACAGTACATCAGCTACAGTACAGCAGTTATAGTACAGCAGTTACAGTACAGCAGCTACAGTACAGCAGTTAAAGTACAGCAGAAACAATACAGCAGTTACAGTACAGCAGCTACAGTACAGCAGTTACAGTACAGCAGCTACAGTACACAAGTTACAGTACAGCAGCTACAGTACAGCAGTTGTAGTACAGCACTTACAGTACACCAGCTACAGTACAGCAGCTACAGTACAGCAGTTACAGTACAGCAGCTACAGTACAGCAGTTACAGTACACAAGTTACAGTACAGCAGCTACAGTACAGCAGTTGTAGTACAGCACTTACAGTACACCGGCTACAGTACAGCAGCTACAGTACAGCAGCTACAGTACAGCAGTTATAGTTCAGCAGTTACAGTACACTAGTTACAGTACAGCAGTTACAGTACAGCAGCTACAGTACAACAGTTACAGTACAGAAGCTACAGTACAGCAGCTACAGTACAGCAGTTATAGTACAGCAGTTACAGTACAGCAGCTACAGTACAGCAGTTACAGTACAGCAGCTACAGTACAGCAGTTACAGTACAGCAGCTACAGTACAGCAGTTATAGTACAGCACTTACAGTACAGCAGCTACAGCACAGCAGTTACAGTACAGCAGTTACAGTACACCAGTTACAGTACAGCAGCTACAGTACAGCAGTTATAGTACAACAGCTACAGTACATCAGTTACAGTACAGCAGTTACAGTACACCAGTTACAGTACAGCAGCTACAGTACAGCAGTTGTAGTACAGCACTTACAGTAAACCAGCTACAGTACAGCAGCTACAGTACAGCAGTTACAGTACAGCAGTTATAGTTCAGCAGTTACAGTACAGAAGTTACAGTACAGTAGTTACAGTACAGCAGCTACAGTACAACAGTTACAGTACAGCAGCTACAGTACAGCAGCTACAGTACAGCAGTTATAGTACAGCAGTTACAGTACAGCAGCTACAGTACAGCAGTTACAGTACAGCAGTTACAGTACAGCAGCTACAGTGAAGCAGTTACAGTACAGCAGTTACAGTACAGCAGCTACAGTACAGCAGTTACAGTACAGCAGTTACAGTACAGCAGCTACAGTACAGCAGTTACAGTACACAAGTTACAGTACAGCAGCTACAGTACAGCAGTTGTAGTACAGCACTTACAGTACAGCAGTTACAGTACAGCAGTTACAGTACAGCAGATACAATACAGCAGTTACAGTACCGCAGCTACAGTACAGCAGCTACAGTACAGCAGTTACAATACATCAGTTACAGTACAGCAGCTACAGTACAGCAGTTACAGTACACCAGTTACAATACAGCAGCTACAGTACAGCAGTTATAGTACAACAGCTACAGTACAGCAGTTACAGTACAGCAGTTACAGTACAGCAGTTACAGTACAGCAGATACAATACAGCAGTTACAGTACCGCAGCTACAGTACAGCAGCTACAGTACAGCAGATATAGTACAGCAGCTACAGTACAACAGTTACAGTACAGCAGCTACAGTACAGCAGCTACAGTACAGCAGTTATAGTACAGCAGTTACAGTACAGCAGCTACAGTACAGCAGTTACAATACAGCAGTTACAGTACAGCAGCTACAATACACCAGTTACAGTACAGCAGCTACAGTACAGCACCTACCGTACAGCAGCTACAGTACAGCAGTTACAGTACAGCAGTTATAGTTCAGCAGTTACAGTCCAGCAGCTACAGTACAACAGTTACAGTACAGCAGCTACAGTACAGCAGTTACAGTACAGCAGTTACAGTACAGCAGCTACAGTACAACAGTTACAGTACAGCAGCTACAGTACAGCAGTTATAGTACAGCAGTTACAGTACAGCAGATACAATACAGCAGTTACAGTACAGCAGCTACAGTACAGCAGCTACAATACAGCAGATATAGTACAGCAGCTACAGTACAACAGTTACAGTACAGCAGCTACAGTACAGCAGCTACAGTACAGCAGTTATAGTACATCAGTTACAGTACAGCAGCTACAGTACAGTAGTTACAGTACAGCAGTTACAGTACAGCAGTTACAGTACACCAGTTACAGTACAGCAGCTACAGTACACCAGTTATAGTACAGCACTTACAGTACAGCAGCTAAAGTACAGCAGTTACAGTAAAGCAGTTACAGTACAGCAGCGACAGTACAGCAGTTATAGTACAGCACTTAAAGTACAGCAGCTACAGTACAGCAGTTACAGTACAGCAGTTACAGTACAGCAGCTATAGTACAACAGCTACAGTACAGCAGTTACAGTACAGCAGTTACAGTACAGCAGCTATAGTACAGCAGTTACTGTCCAGCAGCTACAGTACAGCAGTTGTAGTACAGCGGCTACAGTACAGCAGCTACAGTACAGCAGTTATAGTACAGCAGTTACAGTACAGCAGCAACAGTACAGCAGTTACAGTACAGCAGTTACAGTACAGCAGCTACAGTACAACAGTTACAGTACAGCAGCTACAGTAGATCAGCTACAGTACAGCAGTTATAGTACAGCAGTTACAGTACAGCAGCTACAGTACAGCAGTTACAGTACAGCAGAAACAATACAGCAGTTACAGTACAGCAGCTACAGTACAGCAGTTACAGTACAGCAGTTATAGTTCAGCAGTTACAGTACAGCAGTTACAGTACAGCAGCTACAGTACAACAGTTACAGTACAGCAGCTACAGTACAGCAGTTATAGTACAGCAGTTACAGTACAGCAGCAAACAGTACAGCAGTTACAGTACACCAGTTACAGTACAGCAGCTACAGTACAGCAGTTGTAGTACAGCGGCTACAGTACAGCAGCTACAGTACAGCAGTTATAGTACAGCAGTTACAGTACAGCAGCGACAGTACAGCAGTTACAGTACAGCAGTTACAGTACAGCAGCTACAGTACAACAGTTACAGTACAGCAGCTACAGTACATCAGCTACAGTACAGCAGTTATAGTACAGCAGTTACAGTACAGCAGCTACAGTACAGCAGTTAAAGTACAGCAGAAACAATACAGCAGTTACAGTACAGCAGCTACAGTACAGCAGTTACAGTACAGCAGCTACAGTACACAAGTTACAGTACAGCAGCTACAGTACAGCAGTTGTAGTACAGCACTTACAGTACACCAGCTACAGTACAGCAGCTACAGTACAGCAGTTACAGTACAGCAGCTACAGTACAGCAGTTACAGTACACAAGTTACAGTACAGCAGCTACAGTACAGCAGTTGTAGTACAGCACTTACAGTACACCAGCTACAGTACAGCAGCTACAGTACAGCAGCTACAGTACAGCAGTTATAGTTCAGCAGTTACAGTACACTAGTTACAGTACAGCAGTTACAGTACAGCAGCTACAGTACAACAGTTACAGTACAGAAGCTACAGTACAGCAGCTACAGTACAGCAGTTATAGTACAGCAGTTACAGTACAGCAGCTACAGTACAGCAGTTACAGTACAGCAGCTACAGTACAGCAGTTACAGTACAGCAGCTACAGTACAGCAGTTATAGTACAGCACTTACAGTACAGCAGCTACAGCACAGCAGTTACAGTACAGCAGTTACAGTACACCAGTTACAGTACAGCAGCTACAGTACAGAAGTTATAGTACAACAGCTACAGTACATCAGTTACAGTACAGCAGTTACAGTAAACCAGCTACAGTACAGCAGCTACAGTACAGCAGTTACAGTACAGCAGTTATAGTTCAGCAGTTACAGTACAGAAGTTACAGTACAGTAGTTACAGTACAGCAGCTACAGTACAACAGTTACAGTACAGCAGCTACAGTACAGCAGCTACAGTACAGCAGTTATAGTACAGCAGTTACAGTACAGCAGCTACAGTACAGCAGTTACAGTACAGCAGTTACAGTACAGCAGCTACAGTGAAGCAGTTACAGTACAGCAGTTACAGTACAGCAGCTACAGTACAGCAGTTATAGTACAGCAGTTACAATACATCAGTTACAGTACAGCAGCTACAGTACAGCAGTTACAGTACACCAGTTACAATACAGCAGCTACAGTACAGCAGTTATAGTACAACAGCTACAGTACAGCAGTTACAGTACAGCAGTTACAGTACAGCAGATACAATACAGCAGTTACAGTACCGCAGCTACAGTACAGCAGCTACAGTACAGCAGATATAGTACAGCAGCTACAGTACAACAGTTACAGTACAGCAGCTACAGTACAGCAGCTACAGTACAGCAGTTATAGTACAGCAGTTACAGTACAGAAGCTACAGTACAGCAGTTACAATACAGCAGTTACAGTACAGCAGCTACAATACACCAGTTACAGTACAGCAGCTACAGTACAGCACCTACCGTACAGCAGCTACAGTACAGCAGTTACAGTACAGCAGTTATAGTTCAGCAGTTACAGTCCAGCAGCTACAGTACAACAGTTACAGTACAGCAGCTACAGTACAGCAGTTACAGTACAGCAGTTACAGTACAGCAGCTACAGTACAACAGTTACAGTACAGCAGTACAGCAGCTACAGTACAGCAGCTACAGTACAGCAGTTATAGTACAGCAGTTACAGTACAGCAGATACAATACAGCAGTTACAGTACAGCAGCTACAGTACAGCAGCTACAATACAGCAAATATAGTACAGCAGCTACAGTACAACAGTTACAGTACAGCAGCTACAGTACAGCAGCTACAGTACAGCAGTTATAGTACATCAGTTACAGTACAGCAGCTACAGTACAGTAGTTACAGTACAGCAGTTACAGTACAGCAGTTACAGTACACCAGTTACAGTACAGCAGCTACAGTACACCAGTTATAGTACAGCACTTACAGTACAGCAGCTACAGTACAGCAGTTACAGTAAAGCAGTTACAGTACAGCAGCGACAGTACAGCAGTTACAGTACAGCACTTAAAGTACAGCAGCTACAGTACAGCAGTTGCAGTACAGCAGTTACAGTACAGCAGCTATAGTACAACAGCTACAGTACAGCAGTTACAGTACAGCAGTTACAGTACAGCAGCTATAGTACAGCAGTTACTGTCCAACAGCTACAGTACAGCAGTTACAGTACAGCAGTTACAGTACATCAGTTATAGTACAACATCTACAGTATAGCAGTTACAGTACAGCAGTTACAGTACAGCAGTTACAGTACACCAGTTACAGTACAGCAGCTACAGTACACCAGTTAAAGTACAGCAGCTACAGTACAGCAGCTACAGTACAGCAGTTATAGTACAGCAGCTACAGTACAGCAGTTACAGTACAGCAGCTACAGTACAGCAGTTACATACAGTACAGCAGCTATAGTACAACAGCTACAGTACAGCAGTTACAGTACAGCAGTTACAGTACAGCAGTTATAGTACAGCAGCTACAGTACAGCAGTTACAGTACAGCAGCTACAGTACAGCAGTTACATACAGTACAGCAGCTACAGTACAGCAGTTACAGTACAGCAGTTACAGTACAGCAGCTACAGTACAGCAGTTATAGTACAGCAGCTACAGTACAGCAGCTACAGTACAGCAGTTATAGCACAGCAGTTACAGTACAGCAGATACAGTACAGCAGCTACAGTACAGCAGCTACAGTACAGCAGTTACAGTACAGCAGCTACAGTACAGCAGCTACAGTACAGCAGTTATAGTACAACAGCTACAGTACAGCAGTTATAGTACAGCAGCTACAGTACAGAAGCTACAGTACAGCAGTTACAGTACAGCAGCTACAGTACAGCAGCTACAGTACAGCAGCTACAGTACAGCAGTTATAGTACAGCAGCTACAGTACAGCAGCTACAGTACAGCAGTTACAGTACAGCAGTTATAGTACAGCAGCTACAGTACAGCAGTTATAGTACAGCAGCTACAGTACAGCAGTTATAGTACAACAGCTACAGTACAGCAGTTATAGTACAGCAGCTACAGTACAGCAGCTACAGTACAGCAGTTATAGTACAGCAGCTACAGTACAGCAGTTATAGCACAGCAGTTACAGTACAGCAGATACAGTACAGCAGTTACAGTACAGCAGTTACAGTACAGCAGCTACAGTACAGCAGTTACAGTACAGCAGCTACAG
The DNA here is from genome assembly GCF_034236695.1 of Oncorhynchus nerka. NCBI lineage: Eukaryota > Metazoa > Chordata > Actinopteri > Salmoniformes > Salmonidae > Oncorhynchus > Oncorhynchus nerka. The sequence goes on along the minus strand of NC_088422.1, from coordinate 27,949,772 downwards.
TACAGCAGCTACAGTACAGCAGCTACAGTACAGCAGTTATAGCACAGCAGTTACAGTACAGCAGATACAGTACAGCAGTTACAGTACAGCAGTTATAGTACAGCAGCTACAGTACAGCAGTTACAGTACAGCAGCTACAGTACAGCAGCTACAGTACAGCAGTTACAGTACAGCAGCTACAGTACAGCAGTTATAGTACAGCAGCTACAGTACAGCAGCTACAGTACAGCAGTTATAGTACAGCAGCTACAGTACAGCAGTTATAGTACAGCAGCTACAGTACAGCAGTTACAGTACAGCAGCTACAGTACAGCAGCTACAGTACAGCAGCTACAGTACAGCAGTTACAGTACAGCAGCTACAGTACAGCAGCTACAGTACAGCAGCTACAGTACAGTAGTTATAGTACAGCAGCTACAGTACAGCAGTTATAGTACAGCAGCTACAGTACAGCAGTTATAGTACAACAGCTACAGTACAGCAGTTATAGTACAGCAGTTACAGTACAGCAGTTACAGTACAGCAGCTACAGTACAGCAGTTACAGTACAGCAGCTACAGTACAGAAGCTACAGTACAGCAGTTACAGTACAGCAGCTACAGTACAGCAGCTACAGTACAGCAGTTATAGTACAGCAGCTACAGTACAGCAGCTACAGTACAGCAGTTACAGTACAGCAGTTATAGTACAGCAGCTACAGTACAGCAGTTATAGTACAGCAGCTACAGTACAGCAGTTATAGTACAACAGCTACAGTGCAGCAGTTATAGTACAGCAGCTACAGTACAGCAGTTATAGTACATCAGCTACAGTACAGCAGCTACAGTACAGCAGCTACAGTACAGCAGTTATAGTACAGCAGCTACAGTACAGCAGCTACAGTACAGCAGTTACAGTACAGCAGCTACAGTACAGCAGCTACAGTACAGCAGTTATAGTACAGCAGCTACAGTACAGCAGTTATAGTACAGCAGCTACAGTACAGCAGTTATAGTACAGCAGCTACAGTACAGCAGCTACAGTACAGCAGTTATAGCACAGTAGTTATAGTACAGCAGCTACAGTACAGCAGCTACAGTACAGCAGTTATAGCACAGTAGTTACAGTACATTAGCTACAGTACAGCAGTTACATACAGTACAGCAGCTACAGTACAGCAGCTAGAGTACAGCAGCAGCACTGACAACCCCAGTCACCACCAGGTTGGACAGAGCAAGTCTTGTTTATTTAACATGTTCATCTTCATATTTCTAAAGGCATAATATTAAAATTGATGAAAAACGGCATTTTGCAGAGTGCCCACTTGAAACGGTGTGTTTTGCCTCCTAGTAATTAGCAGCCTCACACCCTCTGTCTCTGGGGACATTTCTCCAGAGATGCACTGTTTATTTACAAAAGACGAGCCGCTTTAAGATTTTTCGAAGATTATTAATTCATGTGTGTGTGTGTGTGTGTATGTCACCACACCCAGAATCTGATGGGCCTCTGTCCTGCAGTAGGTGTGTGGAAGTTATGCTGCCACTGTCTAACTGGCGTTGTGGCCAAAGACTCATAAAGCCTGCTCCATGGGCCCTAAAACAGTTCCCCTACAGCACAGCTCCCGTCATGCAGCTCCAGCTCCCTCCAGCAACCACTGAGATAGTTTATTTTTGCCTGACTGTCAGGTGGAAGAGTTGAAGAGAGACTGGGGAGCGATTATTTATGCTTGATTGAATTCACATTTTTATTTTACAAACATAATAACTCATCAATCAACTACCTGGCAATGTTTGCTCTTCAAACTATACAGTATACCTTTACAGGACACACTGCGGTCACCTCACTTTCCTTCCAAGACTCACTCCTCATCCTGACTCCTTATCGTGATGACAAGCTGTTTTATAGTGAGCTGATCACATCATCTCTATCTGTCACGTTCACTTCATACAGTACACTACTCTCTCTGGCTCCCTCAGACAGTAAAAATATCAGCTGTGGGAAGGAGTAGCACCTGAGAACTGGGCCGGCCGGCCAGCATTCAATATCTGCAGCGTCGGATGGACATGGACTGTATGGTGCAGCTTGGCACATGTAGTTACTGATATAGTATAGTGGGAGGGTCGTTATGTATTTACATTGGGTTGTGGTCTGGAGCTGGATGGATGGATCGTGTTGTGACTGAAGGCTCTGTAATGCAGGACTGGGGAAGGAAGCAGAGGAGACATCTAGTGGCCTTTTGTAACCTGAACACAGACAGGGTTTTATTGGTTCTGCTGTCAGTGAATGTCAAGCTCTTTGGTGTCAACAAGTCATTGTATTTTCCAATCAGGCATACAGTAACAGCACCCACATTTTCCATTGACCTTTGTTCTCCTTTGGTTTTTTGAGACCAATATTTTAAAAGCATACATCCTGTATGCAATTTGCAACTAGGTTACAGCAGATGTATATGGCCATACACAACATATGTGACTCCTCTCTGGTACTGGTGGCCCACCTTGGCTAAGGATGTGAGGTTTATGTTTCCTCCTGTTCAGTGTGCGCCCAATGTAAGGCTCCTAGACACCTGCCTAGAGGGAAGTTACAGCCCCTCCCGGTTCCACAGCGGCCTTGATCACACCTGTCTGTGGACTTCCTTACTGATCTTCCTCCGTCACAGGGAAACACTACGATCCTGGTCGTTGTGGATCGGTTTCTAAGTCCTGCCGTCTCCTCCTTTGCCCCGGTCTCCCTACGGCCCTACAGACTGCGGAGGCCCTGTTTACTCACGTCTTCTGGCACTACGGGGTCCCTGAGGACATAGTTTCTGATCGGAGTCCCCAGTTCACTTCTCGGGTTTGGAGGGCGTTCATGGAGTGTCTGGGGTCTCGATCAGCCTGACCTCTGGTTTTCCCAGGAGAGTAATGGGCAGGTGGAGAGAGTGAATCAGGATGAATCAGGATCTGGGCAGGTTTCTGCAGTCGTACCAGGACCGGCGTGGAGAGTGGGGCGGGTTCGTCCCATGGGCCGAGATGGCCCAGAATTCACTTCGCCACTCCTCCATGGACCTGTGCCATTTCAGTGTGATGGGCTATCAGCCGGTCCTGGTCCCGTGGCATCAGAGTCAGACCCGAGGCTCCTGCGGTGGGTGCAGCGCTCAAAGGAGACCTGGAGAGCCGTCAGGAATCCCTGAAAGGGGCCGATGGGCGACAGAAGGTGGCGCAGACCGCCACCGGAGTAGGCCCCCATGTTCGCACCGTGGACAGGGTCTGGCTCTCGACCCGAAACCTGCCCTCCACCTGCCCTGCCGGAAGCTGGGCCCGCGGTTTGTGGGGCCATTTAAAGTTCTGAGGAGAATAAACGAGGTGTGTTATAGGTTACAGCTCCCCTCTTACTATTGTATTAACCCCTCGTTTCATGTGTCTCTCCTCAGGTCGGTGGTAGCTGGTCCACTGCAGGGCGTTAAGGTGCGGGAGGTCCCTCCGCTCCCCCTGGATATCCCGAGGGGGTCCGGCGTAAACTGTACGTTCCATCCTGGACTCTAGTACCTCGTGGATTGGGAGGGGTACGGTCTGGAGGAGAGATGCTGGGTGCCGGTGGAGGACATCTTGGACCTCATCTCTGCTGAGTGAGTTTCACCGCCTCCATCCTGATCGCCCTGCGCCTCGCCCTCCGTGTCGTCCCCTGCTAGCTGCCACCCGATCCTTTTTCCTTTTCATTTGGTTATGTCTGTCTTGTGTTTCACCTGTGTTCTATTTGGGTAATTAGGAGGGGTATTTAAATCTCGCCATTTCCTCTGGGTTTTGTGCGGGATTGTTTCGTTTGCTGTCATTTAGTTTTGGGTTGCGTTTTTTGGGTTCTGTTGAACAGGTGGTTTTTCCCCGGACGGTGTCATGGTGGTTTGAGGCTACTGTTGTAGTCCTGTTTATCCTGTTCTTTGGACCTTGTTCATTAAACGCCCTTTTCGAAACTTGCTTTCTCCAGCGCCTGACTTCACACCCACATCTCCTTTTGGAGTTAGTTGACAATATTAATGTATCCAACAGCAACAATATAATTGGTGTACTGCTGTGAAACAAAGTACCCTTGCAAAATGCATAAAATAAGAATGCCGTTTTATAGCTTGTAAGTATGAGACGGAAAATGTCAAGTGCAGCCCTCCACAGTTAAAAGCATTCTAAATGGAATGGCTAATGTGTGCTATTATATCATACCTGACATCCAGTCAAACTAATCATCCTTCACAGTCAACCAGCAGGCTGAGTGACAAGGCATGTGCAGATAGGGGTGTTCTGACTCTCCCCTCCCCCCAGGCCTACACTCCCAGACAGGGGTGTTCTGACTCCCTCCTCCCCCAGGCCTACACTCCCAGGCAGGGATGTTCTGACTCCCCCTCCCCCAGGCCTACACTCCCAGGCAGGGGTGTTCTGACTCCCCCTCCCCCAGGTCTACACTTCCAGGCAGGGTGTTCTGACTCCCCCTCCCCCAGGCCTACCTCCCAGGCAGGGTGTTCTGACTCCCCACTCCCCCAGGTCTACACTTCCAGGCAGGGGTGTTCTGACTCCCCTCCCCCAGGCCTACACTCCCAGGCAGGGGTGTTCTGACTCCCCCTCCCCCAGGTCATACACTTCCAGGCAGGGGTGTTCTGACTCCCCCTCCCCAGGTCTACACTTCCAGGCAGGGTGTTCTGACTCCCCCTCCCCAGGCCTACACTCCCAGGCAGGGTGTTCTGACTCCCCCTCCCCCAGGCCTACACTTCCAGGCAGGGGTGTTCTGACTCCCCCTCCCCCAGGCCTACACTCCCAGGCAGGGGTGTTCTGACTCCCCCTCCTCCCAGGTCTACACTCCCAGGCAGGGGTGTTCTGACTCCCCCTCCCCCAGGCCTACACTCCCAGGCAGGGTGTTCTGACTCCCCCCCTCCCCCAGGTCTACCTTCCAGGCAGGGGTGTTCTGACTCCCCCTCCCCCCAGGCCTACACTCCCAGGCAGGGGTGTTCTGACTCCGCCCTCCCCAGGCCTACACTCCCAGACAGGGGTGTTCTGACTCCCCCTCCCCCCAGGCCTACACTCCCAGGCAGAGTGTTCTGACTCCCCCAGGCCTACACTCACAGGCAGGGTGTTCTGGCTCCCCTCCCCCAGGCCTACACTCCCAGGCAGGGGTGTTCTGACTCCCCCTCCCCCAGGCCTACACTCCCAGGCAGGGGTGTTCTGACTCCCCTCCCCCAGGCCTACACTCCCAGGCAGGGGTGTTCTGACTCCCCCTCCCCCCCCAGGCCTACACTCCCAGTCAGGGTGTTCTGACTCCCCCTCCCCCAGGCCTACACTCCCAGACAGGGGTGTTCTGACTCCCCCTCCCCCAGGCCTACACTCCCAGGCAGGGGTGTTCTGACTCCCCCTCCCCCAGGCCTACACTCCCAGGCAGGGGTGTTCTGACTCCCCCTCCCCCCAGGCCTACACTCCCAGGCAGGGG